>NC_136261.1:69123406-69200326 GCF_964187855.1 Myxine glutinosa | reverse complement strand
CATACACATCCACATGCAGCAACACTACCTGGATGCATACATACCTCCACCCCCAGCCAGTGTGAATGCAGACTACAATAACAAAATCGCCTCCACATCCAGAATCAACAGCACCAAACAAACATGGTGGAACACTCAAACACCCACCTTTATACTTCCCTTTCTCCCATACCTGGCCATTTCACTCTCTTCCTCACATCCTTTCCCTGCTGAAGTACAACGGCAGGACATACAACACTGTGGCTTGCTACCTGGCTGTTTCTCCCGGCTGTACTTACATTTTCCACATGCGAAATTTGCATTTATGTTTATTTAAATTATACAATGGACTACAAAATGTAAATTTCATGATATTTGTTATATTATATCACCTTTATCTATCAATATTGTTGAAATGAAGATCAAATAGCTCTATGTTGAAAAATGTTGAAAAAGTCAAAACTTTACATGGGGTGTACTTACTTTTTCACATGACTGTATGTATGTATGTATATATATATATATATATATATATATATATATATATATATATATATTAGGGTGGTCCTCAAATGTAAACATTAACTTTTCTAAAGTGCTTTTCCATTTTTTTATTACACCTGCAGAGAGAACAAATTGGGTAAAATTTCATTTCATTTTGAAAACTTTTACCACTGTCACATGGCCCCTGCTAATCTGCTAATCAGCACTATACAGAAATTATTTCGGTTTGTTTCAGTTATGATGGCGAGTGCAAGTACTTCAAGAAGAGCAACCAGAAAAAAGAACCATGTGTGGCTGATAGGCTGCCATATTGAAAAAGTACCAGAAACTCGGCTCCCATTTTGGCAAGAGATTCTGCAGCGCTACTTTAAGCTACATCATGCTGAGAAATTGGACATAAGCAGTGCCGCAACAACTGTTGTTCGTGAGACATTATGCATCTGGGAGAAATCACAGATCCCCACTACAGATGAGCGGAATATCATTGCAAAACTAGAGAGAAAAGTAGAACAATATAGATCCATCCTGAAAGGAAAGAGCCGGCGATCTGTCCCTCAGATAAAGAAAGAAGAGCAGTTTCAAACCGGTCTACGTGACTTATTTGACATTGCTCATGTTGATGTCCTTGATCTGATCAAAATACCAGAGGACCGTGAATTCCTTAAGGCACAACGGGAGCCAGGTCGACGGGGCTTTATGGTTGGTGTTGACAAGGTGCCAGCAGGAAAAGAGGAGCGGACACATCAACGCGACAAGGTGTTGACTGAAAGAGAGCAGCATGAAAAAGAGAAGCAAGCAGCCCGAGAGGAGACTCTTGAGCTCGCATCATCAACAGACAGCAGTGCTGAAGCCAGTGATCATGACGACTCTGCTGTTCTATCTGCTTCAAAGAGGCAGAGCCGAAAGCGTGCAAGTAGCATTGTTACACCGGACCTAACAGCAGCTCTCGACCGCACCAAGGTTAGCGATCGATCAGCTGGTCACATCTTGTCAGCAGCAGCCTCTGCTCTGGGACACGACCCTTCAGAGTTGGCCATCAACCGCACATCGATCAGGAAATCCAGGCGGATCCAACGGAAGACAATTGCAGGTGACATCCAGGCATCCTATGCTCCAAACACAAGTCTGGTGGTTCATTGGGATGGCAAGCTCCTTCCAGACGATGGGACTAAAAAAGTTGATCGCCTTCCTGTCATTGTCAGTGACCCACAAGGAACTGGAAAGCTTCTGGGTGTGCCAAAGCTGCCAGCAGGAACTGGACTAGCAACAGCTGCTGCTGTTATGCAATGCCTCGAAGAATGGCATTTGCAAGACATGGTGCCAGGTATGAGCGTTGACACGACAGCCAGCAACACTAGTTCAGCACTTGGTGCATGCACTATTTTTCAGCAAAAGCTTGGACGACCACTATTACATTTTGCATGCCGGCATCACATTCTGGAACTAGTGGTAGAGGCAGCAATGGCAGCATTCAAACCATTTCTTGGTCCATCAAAAGGACCTGAGATAGCCGTCTTCAAGCATTTCCAGTCAAACTGGAATTCCATTGACCAAAGCAAGTTTAAGCCAATGATGCCTGATAACCTGGACTCTGTAGTTTCAGGTGTATTTTTAAGTTGCAAAGAAGATGTCGTTTCATTCTGCATCCAGAAACTGGAATCGGGCCAACTACGAGATGACTACCGTGAACTTCTTGAGTTGACTATTATTCTGTTTGGTGAGCGTCCTCCGAGAGGATTCAGGTTCATGCAGCCAGGAGCCATGGATCGGGCAAGATGGATGGCCCGTGTGATTTATGGAATCAAGATCTACTTGTTCCGTGATCAGTTTCGACTGACCCCAAAGTAACTCACTGGCATAAAGTGTTTTACAGCATTTGTTGGAGCAGTGTATACCAAAGCCTGGTTCAGCGCTCCATCTGCCATTGGTGCTCCCGCTGGAGACCAGGCTCCCTTAAAAGCACTCATTTTCTATCCTGATTCAGTGATTGCCGAAGCCACCAGCAAAAATCTTTCCAATCACTTGTGGTACCTCAGCGAAGAACTGGCAGGACTTGCTCTGTTTGACGATAGTGTTGAGCTTGATGTCAAGCGAATGATAGTAGCTGCTCTTAAAGAAGAATGCCAAGAGAAACCTCAACCACGGGTACATGTGGATCTTACAGCAAAATAAGCCATCGCTGCCAAAACTGTTGCAGATTTTGTTACTTCTGCCTCACTGCGAATTTTTACTGCATTCAAAGTCAATACTGACTTCCTAGAAAAGGACCCTGGTGAGTGGGCCGATAACCCATCATTTCAGTCATCACAGCAAGTCTTGCGCGGTATTGCCACTGTCAACGACTTTGCAGAACGTGGTGTAGCATTGATACAGGACTACAATCAAGTCTTGACAAAGGATGAACAGCAGCGCCAGTACCTGTTGCAGGTTGTTGAGTGGCATCGCCATCAGTTCCCCGACGCAAAGAAGATAAGGAGGAAATAATTTACCACAGAACTTATTAATGAGGAATCAATGGTCTGGAGGACTCTTACTCTGTGTGTTTATGATGATTGTCATACATTCTTACTGATTTGGGATTACATGTGAGTGTTAGTTTATTAAAAACAATTTTGTGTGTCGATACTGAAACATTGTAATTTTCAACCCATGTGTGACAGTAGTAAATAAAGTCGCATAGAAACCATCTTTGGCATATTTCATTTTTTCACAATAAGGAACAATTTTAGCAACAAGCTCCCGAAAAAAGTCCAATTTTATTTTTTGGTGTACATTTGAGGACCACCCTAATATATATATATATATATATATATATATATATATATATATATATATATATATATGAAACAGGAAGTAAATTCCTGCGTGGGGCTAGTGTGAAAAAATGCTGACAACCCAGGACTCGAATCCAGGAACCTCATCACTTACGAGGTGACAGCCCACTGAGCTATTGAGTCTCCGAGATATCCTCAGAGATTTCTCTCACTAAAACTGCGAGCTTTATAATGGCCAATGTCTTACGTGCCTGCTAGGCAGACCCAGGATGTGAGTGTATGTATGTGTATGTAAGTGTGAAAGTGCATTGAAGACGAACTCATCTAACAATTTAAGAAACAGGAAGTAAATTCCGGCGTGGATTCATATATATATATATATATATTGTTATGGATTCGTCACTTCCATTGTTGTGGTTTACATCAACTGTAAACATTTTTGGTTCCATGTACTATTATTGTTGTCGTTTAAGGGAAATAGAGATTACTATTTTCAAAAGGTAAAAAAGTTAATGTTTTAAATGAAACCGGAACCGTATGATGACGAAGAGGAAGAAGGAGGAAAAGAAGGCGGAGCGAGTGAGTTTGACAAGAAAGCCGAGCTGCTTTGGAGGTCTGGAGCAAACGCTGGCGAATGGAGGTCACGAGCGAACTTTGGGGTTTCCTGGGAAAGGGATTCCTGCGACAGAGTTGTTATCGCTGTGACAGAAAAACCTGCGTGACAGGTTTTGCGGTCGATTCCAAAGAGAATCGTTGGAGTGCCATAACGCCTCGAGAACGGGCCATTGGCCATTTTGACTCGCGTCCAATTTTCGCGTCGCTCCAGGTTTTTCACCTCGCTTCAACCATTTTCACCACATCCAGGCGTTAATCTGGTGTGTGTGTGAAACGTGGATTTTGAATGGGAAATTGCGGTTCGCCGAGTGGGAGCCGTTGAACGTCCGTACCAGAAGGTGTGATTTCCCCGTCACCTCGGGAGGGTGCCTTTGCCCATCTTTGGCAGTGCGACTGTCAACCGAGCGGGATTCTGGTTTCGATACGACATCGTTCTGACGATCACTGGAGCGGTTCGACTTTGGCTTGATGCCGGGATAGAGACATTGGGAATGTTCTTGTTTCACTCACTTGGAGCACAGTGAGTTACCTTGTACAAACTGATGGTACCATCATAGGAAAATGATATATTGGTTGTACAATTGATTACTATTGTTATCATACTGTTATTCTTGTGTGACCTCAATACAATACTTGTTTGTTGGTAACAATTGGTGTGGTTTCACCATTGATCTTTGACATACAGAATAACACATCTTTCTGCAGTGACTCCTCTCGGGGCTCGGAAGTACACCGTGTGGAGGATTGAGACTTGAGACTCAAGACTGAGACGAAGGAGCAACTGATATATTTTATTTGGATTCGTTGGTACACAGACTGTGGAAAACAAGATGCTGAAACAAGAGCCCACACGGACCAAAATTCCAACAAGATGCTCTAAAATAATTCAGTCGAGTTTCACTTTATAAAGGGAATATTGGGGTGTGGTTTTTAGCTCAAGACAAAGAGAAGGACGGAGTGGTCTTCGGTGTCACTCATGGGTCAACCATGTTGACGATTCTCTAGAAACCAGTTAATTGAGGGAAAGTTCAGCAAGTCGTTAAAATGTCAAACATGAAAAGTGATCTAGCACAGTTAAGGGGGACTGGGAAGATATGGTTTGGTCTTCACAGAGTGAAGGATAATACCATCAGGGCCTGGCTTTACAAGACATATAATTCTTTATAAGGATATAGTAAGTTCCAAAAGGATATTTCGACAGTAAGAGACATGCTATAAAAAGTCACACAAAGTATATCATCCTTGAGATACATGACAGGCAAAGTAAGTCTTTTAAAGGGAAAAGCAGGGTTTCAAAGGATCTAAAGGATATGATATTTTTAAGCAAAGCAAACATGGTTGGTTTATATTTGGTAATTGGTCAAACAATATAAGGACACAAGGGGGGCAGGGGTCTCAAGCCCCGCACACCGTGACCGGGGTTTGGGGAGGAGCACGTATATATATATATATATATATATATATATATATATATAATAATAATAATAATAATGCATTTATTTTATATAGCGCTTTTCAGGAAGCCCAAAGACGCTTTGACAGAGTGCAAAACATAACGCATAGCAAAACATAAAGACAATTGCAAAAAAAGAAGAATCAATAGGGAAATATTCAAAGCACAAAGGAGGGAGAAGGAGAGGAGATAGTCAGGGGTTAGATGCTGTGGGTTAAATGTTGAATGCAGTGTTGAACAGGTGGGTCTTGAGTGATGTTTTGAATGTGGTGAGTGAGGAGGAGTCTCTGATGGTGTGAGGTAGCGAGTTCCAGAGGGTGGGAGCAGCGATGGAGAAGGCCCTGTCCCCCCAGGATCTAAATTTGGTCCGGATGGGGGGGGGTCAGGAGGTTGGTACCAGCAGAGCGGAGGTTGCGGGTGGGAGTGTGTCTGGAGAGGAGGTCAGCCAGGTAGGATGGGGCCAGGTTATGGAGGGCTTTGTAGGTCAAGAGGAGGATTTTGTACTGGATTCTCTGGGAGATGGGGAGCCAGTGAAGCTTGTAAAGGACGGGGGTGATGTGGTCACGGGTCCGGGAATGGGTGAGTAGACGGGCAGCGGAGTTCTGAATGTATTGGAGTTTATTGGTGATTGTTGAGGGTGAACCATAAAGGAGGCTATTGCAGTAGTCCAGACGGGAAGTGATGAAGGCGTGGATGAGGGTTTCTGCAGCCACAGAGGAGAGGGATGGACGGAGACGGGCGATGTTTTTCAGGTGGAAGAAGGCTGTCTTTGTGATCTGTTTAGTGTATTTGTCGAAGGAGAGGGTTTGGTCAAAGATGATGCCAAGATTCCGGATGTGAGGGGAGGTGGACACTGGGAAACCGTCGATGTTGAGGGCAAAGTTATGGGTGGACTTGGTGAGCGTTTTTGGGCCAATGATGATTATTTCAGATTTATCACAGTTAAGTTTGAGGAAGTTGATTTGAAGCCAGGATTTTATTTCAGTGATGCAGTTTGTCAGGATAGAGTGGGTGGCGGTGGAGATGGACTTGGTGGAGATGAAAAGCTGGATGTCATCGGCGAAGCAGTGGAATTGGAGACCATGACGGCGGATTAAGTGACCGAGGGGGGACAGGTAAAGGATAAAGAGGAGGGGGCCAAGAACTGAACCTTGGGGGACACCTTGGGGGAGGGGAGCAGTGGGGGATTTGCAGTTATTGATGGAGATGAACTGACGTCTGTCAGAGAGGTATGATTTAATCCAAGAGAGGGCAGTGCCGGTAATGTTAAAGGTGGTTTCAAGTCGGGTGAGGAGGATGGTGTGATCGATGGTGTCAAAGGCAGCGCTGAGGTCGAGGAGGATGAGAATGTTGAGGTTGCCAGCATCAGAGGAGAGGAGAAGGTCGTTGGTGATTTTGAGGAGAGCAGTTTCAGTACTGTGGTTGGACCGGAATCCGGATTGGAATGTTTCATACAGGTTATTGGCAGAGAGGTGATGCTTGAGTTGAGTGGCTACAGCGCGTTCCAAAACCTTTGACAGAAAGGGTAGGTTGGAGATGGGTCTGAAGTTATTTAGGGTGTCAGGGTTTAGTCCAGGTTTTTTCAGAATGGGGGTAACAGCAGCAATTTTGAGGGATGGTGGGACGATGCCTGTAGACAGGGAGGAGTTTATTGTTGCAATGATAAGTGGAGAAAGAGCAGGAAGGGAGGCCTTGACAAAGCTGGAGGGGATGGGGTCAAGAGTGCAGGTGGCAGTTTTCATTCCGATGAGGAGTTCAGAGAGGTCAGTAGGGGAGACTGGGGAGAATTGAGACAGGGGATGGCAGGATAAGGGGGGGCAGGTGGTTTGAGGGGGAGCGGGTGCGGCGGTGGTCAAGCTGTTGTAGATGTTTTCAATTTTGCGTTGGAAGAATGAAAGGAAGGAGATGCAGTTGTCTATTGTGAATGACTGGGTGGTGGTGTTCAGGGGGCTGAGGAGTTTGTTTATTGTAGAGAAGAGTGCTTTTGGGTTTCCGGAGCCAGAGTGATATATATATATATATCCACAGTCATGTGAAAAAGTAAGTACACCCATGTAAAGTTTTGACTTTTTCAACATATTTCAACATACAGCTATTTGATCTTCATTTCAACAATATTGATAGATAAAGGTGACATAATATAACAAATATCATGAAACATTTACATTTTGTAGTCCATTGTATCATTTAAATAAATATAAATGCAAATTTCGCATGTGGAAAAAGTAAGTACACCCTTGGCTCTAATAGGTGGTATTGCCCCCTTTGGCTGAAACAACCTCAATTAGGCGTTTCTTATAACTGTCTACCAGTCTCTGACATCAACTGGTAGAAATTTTTGCACACTCCTCCATGCAGAATTATTTGAGCTGTGCGATATTTGAGGGGTTTCCTGCATACACAGCTCGTTTCAAATCCCCCCACAACATCTCGATGGGATTTAGTTCCGGCCTTTGACTTGGCCATTCCAGAACCCTCCATTTCTTTCTTTTCAGCCATTCCTTGGTGGATTTACTGGTATGTTTAGGGTCATTGTCATGTTGCAAGGTCCACCTTCGGTTGAGCTTCAACTCTCCGACAGATGGCCTCACATTATCCTCAAGCACCCTCTGGTACAATGAAGAATTCATAGTGGATTCTATGATGGTGAGCTGCCCAGGTCCTGATGCAGCAAATCTGCCCCAAACCATAATATTTCCACCACCATGCTTTACAGTTGGTATCAGGATCTTGTGGTCAAATGCTGTCTTTGATTTTCGCCAAACATGTCTTCTGGTACTGTGGCCAAATAGCTCTACCTTTGACTCATCTGTCCAGAGCACATTGTTCCAGAAGTGCCTGTCTTTGCCTCGGTGTTCATTGGCAAACTTTATTCTTGCCCTGATGTTCTTTCTGGACAGCAAAGGTTTCCTCCTGGCACACCTGCCATGTAGATAAAATTTGTGCAGCCTCTTTCTAATGGTAGACTCGTGCACTTTGACATCAACAGTGGCAAGAGCTCCCTGTAGGTCCCGTGATGACATTCTGGGGTTCTTAGAGACTTCTTTCAGCATCTTGCGGTCTGCTCTCGGGCTGAACTTGCTGGGGCGGCCTGGCCTGAACAAGTTGGCAGTTGTTTGGAATCTTCTCCACTTGTAGATGATCTTCCGGACAGTCGAATGATTGATTTCAAATTGTCTGGAGATCTTTTTAAATCCCTTCCCAGACTCGTCGGCATCTATGACCTTCTTTCTGAAGGCCTCAGAGAGCTCTTTTGATCTAGGCATGATGACGCCGCACACTTCAACAACAAAGAGCAAACCAAACTAAATGTCTGAGGTTTAAATAAGATAGGTTCCTCCAAGATCCTCTCTAACGATGTTCTAATCATTTGCACCTGAGCTGGTGCACTTGATTCAAATTTTAGGTATTTGAAGTAGTGATAAATGTCGGGGTCTATTTACTTTTTCCACATGCGAAATTTGCATTTATGTTTATTTAAATTATACAATGGACTACAAAATGTAAATGTTTAATGATATTTGTTATATTATATCACCTTTATCTGTCAATATTGTTGAAATGAAGATCAAATAGCTGTATGTTGAAATATGTTGAAAAAGTCAAAACTTTACATGGGGTGTACTTACTTTTTCACGTGACTGTATATTTTTATATAAACAGTGTTACGTATTACCTCCCCAAATCCCGGCTACGGTGCTCCTCAGAGTCTCGAGAGGGAACGCAGCAGAAAGATTTGTTATTTGGAGTGTTCTAATAAACCATGGTAAAACCACACCAATGCAATTGTAGAACTAAATAAGTAATTGTATTAAGAACTCTCACATACACAATAATGACACTCTTAAAGATACAATGAAAATATCACTTGCATCAAATGAATTATTATTATTATTATTATTATCAAATGAACAATACATGTGATGGTTTCATCATTCCCCAATGCTCTCAAAGCAATAAACTCATGATACGCCAAACGTGAGTGTAATGGAACATTCCCCAAAGTCCTTGCACGGATCCCCATGCTGGTTGAAGGTCGAAGTCGTGCAGAATGGCAAAACAACAGGCACGTATCGGCACGGCGGCAGACGAGGAGTTCTCAGGTGAGAGGTCAACATGGGAATGGAGCCAATCTGGAAACCAACGGCAATCAACATGATAAGATCGATGTGGATATCCCAATGACAAAACAAGATGCACCAAGCGGACATCCTCGTCGAGGACAAAATGGCATATCAGCCTGTAATGGAGGCGCTTGCTTTTCCTCCAACAATAGCTCACATTTGGTGATAAAACCTGAGACGCAGGTTTAATTGCAATCGCAATATGTGACGACGTCACGGGCAATCCCTTTCCCGGGAAGCCTCAACTCATTTGCAACCAACATCAAAAAGTTCGCTCGCAGCCTCGATGTGACTCACGGCTGTCTCCTCTTCTCCCTGCCGATCACCTCCTCTCTCTTCTTCTCCCTTCCAGTTTCTTTGCCGTGTTTTCCTTTTTCCTTCACAAACATTAATTTTTTTCTTTTACCAAAGTCATTTCCATTTCACACAGAAATCTTAACAACAATATTCCCGGAAACTTTAAAAATCCTACAAATATATTTTAACAACAAAGGCGGAAGTGACGGATCCGTAATACTCCCCGCCTTCAAGGAAGAAAGTTTGAACATGGTGAAAACTTTCTTTCCATACAAAAAGTATCTTTAACGACCAGAAGCAATACTCACACCCTTAAAACTACAAATCAAAACTATGGCTGATCAAATCCCGTGAGCCACAAAAATTCCAAACAACGCACAGGAATCCTCAATGTTAATTCACTCTGGATAAAGCATCGGCGACTACATTGTCTCTGCCCTTTGCATGCCTAATTTCCAAAATGAACTCTTCAAAATCATACTCTGATTTTTATGTTTCATTTTTTGAATGAAGGTTAAGGGGTTGTGATCAGTGAAAACCTTTCTAGGAAAGGTAGTAGTTCCCAGATACACCTCATAATGCTGCAGAGCTAGTAGGAGAGCAACGGTCTCTTATTCCACAGTGGCATAATTTTCCTGATGTCTGTCAAACTTCATTGAATAATATCACACCGGGTGATCAATGCCATCATCACCTTCCTGCAGTAGAACTGGCCCAGCCCCCACATCAATTGCATCGATGGCCAACTTGAAAGGTTTTCAAAAATCCGGCGCCGCAAGGACAGGAGCGCTCATTAATATCGCTTTGACTTGGGCAAAGGCAGCCTGGCATTTGTCATCCCAAACAAACTTGGTCTCGTTCCTGTGCTCTTTTCTCCTCGAGTTCCTTTTCTGCTTTCCTTTCCTCTCGTTCCTTTTCTACTTTAAATTCCAACTCTTTTCATCTTTCCTGGCTTTGCAGTTGCATTTCCATTTTCCGGAGCTCCATATTTCCTTTTTCCTCTGGTAACCAATCCAATGCTACCTCTTCCCATTTTCTCTCTCACACTAAATATTCGACCACCAACGTCTGAATCTCTTCCTTCTTCATATTAACTCGGACCTCTAAGTTACAGTATTTGGCCAACATCCTCAGTTCCGATCTTTTTAACGCCTGGAACTGTTCCTCATTAGGGGACGTCACAAAATTTTCCACGTCAAGCACAATTGTGACTATTAGTTAGCAAGCTTGTTAACCTTCACACAAAAATTGTCAAATTTGGGAATGTTAGGGAATGTCAAATTTTGGAATGTTAGGGAATTCAATCCATGACGAGAATGTTAGGGAATTCAATCCCAGAGGAGAATGTTAGGGAATTCAATCGCGGACGAGCTCCCAATTTCTGTAACGTATTACCTCCCCAAACCCCGGTAACGGTGCACCTCAGGGTTTCGAGAGGGAACGCGGCAGAAAGATTTGTTATATTGAGTGTTCTAATGAACCACGGTAAAACACACCAATGCAATTGTAGAACAAAACAAGTAATTGTATTAAGAACTCTCACATGCACAATAAAAACACTCTTAAAGATACAATGAAAATATCACTTTTTTAAACTATTTTTTTTGGATCCAAGATCGAGGCTCGTGTAAGAGCTAACATTAATCACAAAAACACAAACTAACACATAAAACATAAGTTAAAGGGAGCAGGAGACAAGATGGGGGGAGAGAGGGAAGCACACAAGTACATCATTTGAGAGCAGGGACATCGGGAGATCTGTGGGAGGGAGAGGGCTTGGGGGAAGGAGGCATGGGAAGGGGAGGGGAGGGGTGGGGTGGGAGATGTATAAAACACATGGACCCTGCTAGAACTTCCAGGAAAGAAGTCGGAATTTCAAAAAAGTGGATCTGAGGTGACTTAATGGGGGTACAAAAGATAAAGGTTTTGGATGGGGGAAGACAAGAGATGGTGGTGAACAGCTGTTTTAAAGACCTGGAGGGAGGAGTGGGATTGAATACAGTGAGGGAGTGTGTTCCAGAGGCGGGAGAAAAGAGGAATGAAGGAGTGAAGGTTAGCAGAGAGTCTTGATTTTGGCAGTTTAACCATAAGAGGGTTGCAGGCAGATCTTGTGTGGCCTGTAGGAATATTTGGGGGACAGAGCACAGACAGAGCTGGGGGAGCTAGGCCGGAGAGGAGTCGGTAGAAGACAGAAAGACCATCAACCTGCCTGTGGTGAGTGAGTGAAAGGCCCTCAGAGTTAGCTTTATCGTGGGAGATTCCAATGATTCTGAAAGCTTTGGTTTCAACAGCTGAGCTAGGTGTGAGGAAGGAGCACCAGCCCAGAGTGGAGAGCAGTATTCCATTGAGCTGCGGATGAAAGCCTTGTATGTGGTGAGGAGCTCAGGTGTGCCAAGGTGCGACTTCACACGACGGATGATGCCCAGTCGGGGACTGGCTTTGGAGGCCAGTTTGGAAATGTGATTTTCGTGGGAAAGATCATGCATCAAAGAAAAACTTCAAAACTTCAAAAAAGAAAAACTTCAAAGAAAAACATCAAAAAGAACTTGCATCAAATGACCAATACATATGATCGTACCATAATGCCCCAATGCTCTCAAAGCCTATAAACTCACAATACGCCAAACATGAATGGAATGTAACATTCCCCAAAGTCCGTGCACGGATCCCCACTCTGGTTGAAGGTCGAAGTCGTGCAGAATGGCAAAACAACAGGCACGTCCCTCTTCGGCACAAAACAACAGGCACAAAACAACCTCTTTGAGGCCAAAATGGTGTATCGGCCTGTAATGGAGGCACTTGCTTTGCCTCCAACAATAGCTCAAACTTGGTGGTAAAACCTGAGACGCAGGTTTAATTGCAATCGCAATATGTGACGATGTCGTGGGCAATCCCTTTCCCAGGAAGCCTGAATTCATTCGCGACCAATATCAAAAAAGTCCACTCAAAGCCTCGATGTGACTCACGGCTGTCTCCTCCTCTCCCTGCCGATCACATCCACTCTCTTCTTCTCCCTTCCGGTTTCTTTGCCGCGTTTTCCTTTTTCCTTCACAAACATTCATTTTTAACTTTTACTAAATTCATCTCCATTTCACACCGAAAACTTCACAACAATATTACCCGAAACTAAAAAATCCTTCAAGTATATAATAACAACAAAGGCGGAAGTGACGGATCCGTAACAACAGATGCATACATAATACATATACACATACACATACACACACACACACACACACACATGTACATATAAATATAAATATATATATATATATATATATATATATATAGTGTTACCGAAACGGGGGACAGCTCTCCCGTTAGCAAGGGGGGGTTAAGCCCCTTTTCCTGTTAAGCTGGCCGTCTCCGCCGGTCCTGGTACTTGTAACGCTCCTTTGCGAGGTGGGATTGATCAGGGTTATTGGTCAAGGTGTTCTCCCGAATACCTTTACCAATCCCCCCGCAAAACAGGGAGACAAGTACTGCTCGAACCCGCGGACAAGATGGTATTTTGCCGAGCGGTTTTAGCAGCCCGCGGTTCGAACCATTAGCAAGGACTAACCCGATTCATATGCGTTGGCCAAATCGTGCCACAGGTGCTCAATGGGGGAAATCACAAAGACGATCGGACGAGCATGAAGAAGAAGACGAAGGTAGGAAGAACAGGAATGTATTATTAATTATGTACAAAACCAAAGAAACCAAGGGAGAAGGAAAGATACGAAAATAATTACAGAAGGAGAAGACACAGTGCAGTTATTAACTTATACAGGCTTATTTATACCCAGGACAGCACGAACAGAACAAACTCACGCACACAAATGGGGAATTGAAGCAGGAATTGCTGGAGGGAAAGGAAGGTGGGACCACAGGGCTGGAAGGATTGGCAGGGCACAGCAACAGGTCCGCTCCGGGCTGGAGTGAGCAAGGCGGCAGCAGGCACACGTATCCCCTTTCACGCGGCAGGGCTGGTTTTTGCTTTGACATGCCTCTGGCTCCCTCGATCATCTGCCACGAAAAGGCTTGCGCTCGCTCTTATATTGCGCGTGGTGCGATGAAGCCGCCAACTCCGATGACACGCCTACCGGTTGGCTCACCTCGGCGCTCGTTGGTCGGCAAGGGCTCTCTAGCTCCACCTTTGATGACGAGGTGGTACCATGCCCGTGCTCTGGCGGCTCCTCCCCCCTTCTCTCCATTCTTGGCCTCGTGCGTAATGGAGTTTGGGACGAAGAAAACAGCCCAATGCAACAGTGGTGAACGCCGCCGAAAACAGCCCAATGCAACGGCGCCGAACGCCAACTTAAACAGCCCAACTGTTACTGGCACTTTGAAGAGATGATTGGGGAACTGAAAGGGACCTATCTTATTTCATTTGGTGCAATGCAATGTCAACTAGTGGAAAACAGAGCCTTAACTGATACACATAATAAAGAAATAACTATAGAGAGGTTCTATGATTGGCTACATGCTTGTACATGGACTAGCGAAGGGGACGACCTTTGACCTTTACACAAATGGAGGTATTTACAAAGAATTACTATTTACAGAGGGTGATATTTACAACAATTACACCAAGTGCAGGGTTTCCCAAATCCGTTACTATATATATATATATATATATATATATATATATATATATATATATGTATATGTATATATATATATATATATATACAGTATATTGTTACTGATCGCGGATTAAGATGTTATTTACCGAGCGGTGGTATTGCCGCGACCGTTACAGGATCCCTGACTCACCCGATTCACCCAGAACTTTGGCCGTATCGCACCGCAGCTGCTCAATGAGGGAAAAGACAAAAACGATGAATGCAAAGAGGAAAAGGAATAAAACGAGAAGACGGACAGAAGAGTAATTGGATTTATTGTACACACACAAGCAAAAAGGAGCAACCAAGTTTATTTACAACACATAAGACGCAGGTGACACAGTGCAAATACTAGCTTATACAGACTTAATTAACCCAGGGACAGAACAAACAAAACAAACTCACGTACACAAGAAGGGTGGAAAGGCAGGAGGTGGATGGCTGGAGGGAGAGGAAGGTCCAAGGGGGTCATGCAGCACGATCGGCGCGTTTAGCAGCTGCCGTTCCTTTTCGGCCCTGCTCCAAACCGCCGTTCAGGCCCCCAAGTGGCTGTTGGGTGTTGTTGCTGCTGCGGCCTCCGCTTGCTTTTCCAGGCCTTGTCCGACTCGTCCGGTCCAACCCTCCACTCTTTCTTGGTCCCTCACTCTTTACCACCGACTCCTCACCGCAACCAACGCAACCAACTGACCACCGACTCTACTGACCGACTCTTCACCACTCTCCACTTGATGACCGACTCTCAACCAACTCAGACCAACTCTCTCTGGCAACCGACCCCCTTGCTTCCTGCGTGCACGCCTTTATAACGCCTCCGGCGATTAAGCCGCCGGCCTTCAGGACACGCCCATCGGGGTGCTCACCTCGGCCCTGGTTGGTCATGCGACCCTCTGGCTCCGCCCTTGATGACGACGGGCGGGCACGCCTTTCTTCTCCGACCCTGCCTCGTGGTCAATGGCGGTTATTGGAGGGGAGGTAATATGGGCAATCGAGGCTCGGCAATGACGAGAGGGGATGTAATATTGTCAATCGAGGCTCGGCAATGACGAAAGGGGATGTGAAGGAAATGGGGATTTTGGGGATGGGAATGAAAGGGGATCTATTCTCTTTCACTGGTGCAATGGAGTACTTCAATTAATGGGAGACACAGCCTTACTCTAAAACACAGAATAAGAGATAACTATCAACAGGGGTATTCTATTATTTGGCTGATGTGTATGCTTGTGGACTAATTATGGGATGCCCTTTCACCTTTACACCGCTCCGGAGGTAGGGGGGCGCAGAATAACCAATAATAATAATAGTACAGCACACAATCAAAAAATATACAGTCCTCATCTCCGCAACACTGCACCCTCCTCCTCTTAGGCACGTCCCAGGCCTACAACTTTTATTTTTAGTGTGACACGTAGGTGTAGTTCCCTCTACTTTTAACCTGACCCTGAGTGCGACAGTTTTAAAACATAAATAAATGTGTCCCGCTGCTCCATTGCACCCTGCCTAACAGACTTACGCCCACAGTTAACCGAATTGCGGAATGGTCTTCAAACTACACACTGATGGTGGGAAGCATTATTTACACTTGACGCTACTTTTATTTACAAGACTAACCCAGGACCTGTAATTGTTCTTTCTGGGGGGGAGACAGTCTGCTCTGCATCGACGCACCATGAAAGCACCCAAAAACGCACCCAAGCACCAATCGGTGCACAGTCATCACTGTTCATGAATAAAAATAACCAAACAACCCCTAACCCTGCAGGTGATCTCTTGCTCTTCGGCTCCCTCTGCTGGTTATTATTATTTGGTCTTCCAGATGTTGTCATTCTTTTGCTTTGCTTACTGGCGGCCTATTTGTATTAAAACTTGCACCCAATGTGTCCTTTTTATTTGATTTTATTTATAGCCCACAGGGCCGACTAGTGTGGTTCACCTGTGGGGCATCGGTGCCCTGTGGCCAAGGTCCGCCAGCAAGATTTCGGGCCCTCATGGCCGGTTCCAGCAGAGGGGCCATGCCCCAACCCATGGGGTCCATAAGTGGTGCTCGGCCACAGACATGTGGTCCATAATGTGGTGCATCGATGCAGACAGCTGGTTCTGGGAGTTCCGGGCGCACAATGGCCGACCCACGCACGCTCCCCTCGGCGCCCAATGGCGCACAGGTCATGTGGGAGACAAAAGGGGAAAGACAATTGAGCGAGGGGTAAGGTCACAAGGGTACACATCAATAAGGCAATGCAAGGCGAAATGCGTACGGAGGGCGAAGTGAGAAAGCTCGTCCCTACCGTACGTCACCCCCCTGTCACCTACCCTACCCTTGCCCTTACCCCATATGTACAAAAATCTACACATTTACAAATTCGTCACTACTGTCACGTCTTCCCCATATTTCCCCTATACCAAATTCGTCTCCACAATCCCTCTACTTCAAAATTTGCCATCACCAAATTCATCATCAATCCTCATAAGGAGGCAGAGATGGAACATCAAAGCACAATGTCACACCCACGTCATGATGCGTCTCACAATCCAAACATTTGCATCATAAAAAATAATCAAACCATGGCATGGTGTGGAGTACCTGTCACCTCAGGTGAGTGGATGCAGATGGTGCGAGGAGACTTCATCCTAACTACTTTCTAAATGACATTAACACACTTTACACTACCCGGGGTCTTTCCCTGCCAATCCATTGGCCAACTTACACTATGGGTTCTAAAAACCAATTCCCATTCTCAAACTGTGGTGCTTCTCAATTTGGGGTCTCACTCCCCCGATTCATCTCCCGGTGCCTTCGCACAATTTCTGGGCTGCGACGTGTAGCTCTCCCAGCAGGTCTACCCACCTGCACACCTCCACCACTGCAGTTGCCACCCGAGCTTACCTAGCTCCTCACCCTAACCTAACTAACTGGGGAAGGCCCTCTCCTGGCTCTGTCACCCCTTGGTGCCCTCTGGCACTGGGCTACCCGGGTCCGTCCTCCGGATCCTCGGGCCCCATCCACAACTACCGGCTCCCAGAGCCCACCTGCGGCCTCACCTGGCCGACATCCTCACAGTGGTGGAGCGCCCAACCAACTACACACACTAACAGGCTACACGCCCAGCCATTTCCACAACACTAATGCACCCATCCAAAGACCATTCTTTCACCCGCACCACAGATGCCAATATCCAACCACAATTTACCTGTACCCTCTACCTAACACTTACACTACCCGCCCCGGGTATCCGTGATGGGGGTCCACTCTTCCCCCATTCACACCTTCGCACCATCCACTCCACTCCACAATTTCCACCATACTCACTCCACGACCATCCATTCCAATACTCCATACCATTTATTCCATACACCTGTCCTCCATTCACCTGTCGTTGCACACCTGTGCAATCATACCTGGTGCCACCTGCACCCTCCTCCTCTTCCTGGACCATTTGGTCATCACAACACGCAATCACCACTACTCCCTCATACACTGCTCCACACACCTGTTCAGTTGCACACCTGTGCAATCACACCTGTTCAATTCTCACCAGTTCAATCTTCACACACACGGCATCATCTCAGCTAACTACTCCCCTCTGAAACTTGCGCTTCCCAGTCGTCCCTTTAAACTATTGCGCTCCCACGTCATTATCATCCACACTAAACTACCTGCGTCCCCACTACAGGTATCAGTCACTAACTAACCTTAACGTCACCTAATGTCATCTTCGCTAGATCCCTACAATATAACCTAACCCACCCGGGCTAGTTTTCACTGCCATCAACCCCATAAGCTATAGCGCATTTGCCCCACCCTGTGAGGGATGACAGAGTTGCCATCCCACCACATGGAGGGCGTTCCCACTATCATCCCCCCCAGCCCTCTGACGCTACGAGCCCCCGTCGCAAGAGGTACTGGGTCCTGCCTCGGCATCTAGAGCCGAGGCGATCCATGAGGGCGCCTGCTCGCCGGCATAAGGTCTTATCCGGTCGGCATGGACGATCCGAGGGGGGGCCCATGGCCCCATTTTGATTTTAATGACCACGTCACAGATTTGCGACAGGGCGACTCCTGGGCCTTGCCAGGGGGAGGTGAGTTTTGGGCACCTTCCCTTCCGCCTCCGGGGATTAAAGAACCAAATCTTCATCCCCGGAGCGTATTGACTCCCTTGGCTCCGGTCGTCATACCTGCGCTTCATCTTGGCCCCCGCCAGATGGAGCTGGCGGCGGGCGAAGGCATGGACCCGCTCCATGCCTTCCTCCAGGTGACGTGCGTAACCCTCCCTCGGCGGTATGTCCGTGGTGTCTGGCACGGGACCGCATAGCAAGTCGGCGGGAGCCCGTAACTCCCGCCCATACATAAGCAACGCTGGACTGCATGCGGTGGCCCCGTGCTGGCTAGTTCGGTAGGCCATCAACAGGTACGGGAGATGTTCGTCCCAGTCATCCTGACGGGTGGTAGTGAACAATGCCAGTTGTTGGATCAATGTTCGATTGAACCTTTCCACCATCCCGTCAGATTGTGGCCGCAAGGGCGTGGTCCTGGTTTTCTGAATTGACAGGAGTCTGCACACATCTTTTAGCAATTGACTTTCAAAATTTCGACCCTGATCGGTGTGCAGCTCCTGTGGAATCCCGTGCCGCCATACAAATCCTTCTACGAAGGCCTGTGCTACCACCCCTGCTTCTTGGTTGGGGAGGGCATAGGCCTCCGGCCACTTGGTGAAATAGTCCATTAAACGAGGATATACTTATTACCTTGGCGGGTGCGGGGCAGCGGTCCTAGAATATCCATAGCCACCCACTCAAGGGGAGCCCCCACCTGATGTAATTGAAGGGGGGCCCTCATGCTCCGTGCTGGTCCCTTTTTGGCAGAACAGGCGTCGCATCTCCGACACCAGTCCTGTATGTCGCGCCCCATATTCACCCAATAGAACCTCCGGCGGACCCGAGATATTGTCTTTGTCCTGCCCAAATGGCCGCCGGAGCGGGTACCATGCACCTGTTGCAATATGACGTTCTTGAATTTGTCAGGGACTATCACCAGCCAGGAAGTTCTATCAGAGGGAACCTCCACCCACTTGCGATACAAGATGTTGCCTTTCAATTCCAGGGTCTGCCACTGAGCCCAATACGCCTTTGTTTGCGCCCCGAGGGGGGTGACCTCTTCCCCCTTTGGTCTTTGCCCCAATTTGACCCAATTGAACACCGGCCCCAGGACAGGATCCTCCTGCTGGGCCGTGCTCCATGCCAAATCTCCAAATTCCTCGTCCGCGGTTAGTGGCAAAATTGGCCCTCTCACCCGGGTTGCCCGGACGACGAGAATTGGGGCAGAATCGCCCAATTGCTCCCTCTCCTCGTGTCTCACACAAAATTTGCAGTTTTCCCCCAGACAAGGATGCCTAGAGAGTGCGTCCGCATTACCATGGGCCTTCCCGGCCCTATGGGCCACATCAAAATCGTACTGCTGCAACTTTTCCAACCACCTTGCAATTTGGCCCTGCGGTTCCTTGAACCGAAGGAGCCATTGCAAGGAGGAATGGTCAGTTCTAACCAAAAATTTCCGCCCGTACAGGTACGGGTGGAAATGGTTCATGGCAGCCAGCATAGCCAATAACTCTTTGCGAGTGACGCAATAATTTCGCTCGGGCCTACTTAAGGCCCGACTATAGTAACCAATCACTCTCTCCACGCCCTCCTGTGTCTGAGACAAAACTGCGCCCAATCCTTCCTGGCTCGCATCCGTGTCCAGGGTAAATGCCCCGTTACTAGTGGGGTAAGCTAGAAGGGGTGCGGATGTTAGACACCCCTTCAATTTTTGGAAGGCCTCGTGGCACTCCCGTGTCCAATTAAATCGCGTCCCCTTCTCCGTAAGCCGGTGGAGGGGACGGGCCAACTCCGCAAATTTCGCCACAAAGCGCCGGTAGTAGGAGCAGAGTCCCAAAAATCCCCGCACCTCCTTGATGGTACGTGGTGCGGGCCACTCCTCTACCGCTTTAATTTTGTCTGGGTCCGTTTTTACCCCCTCGCGGCCGATCACGTGACCTAGATAGGCCACCTCTCTTGCAAACAAAGTGCACTTACTCGGGTTCAGCTTCAACCCTGCCTGTCTGAGGCACCTGAACACCTGGTCCAAATTAGCTACTGCCTGGGGGAACGTTTTGGCATGTACTAGGACGTCATCCAGGTACACCAGGCATGATTGCCATGGCATGCCGCCTAGTACATGTTCCATCAATCTTTCAAAGGTGGCGGGGGCGTTACACAAACCAAACGGCATCACAGTAAACTGATACAGTCCCTTACCTGTGGAAAATGCCGTTTTCTCCTTCCCTGCCCTATCCATCTCCACCTGCCAATACCCACTCTTGAGGTCCAAAGTTGAGAACCAATTTGAGCCCGCAACGGCATCGAGGGTGTCATCAATCCTTGGCAGGGGATATGAGTCCTTGAGTGTCACGTTGTTTAGCTGGCGATAGTCCACGCAGAACCGCGTGGTCCCATCCTTCTTTTTGACCAGCACAACAGGTGACATCCAAGGACTTCCCGAGGGCTCGATCACACCTGCGTCGAGCATTTTTTCAACCTGCTCGTCAGCTTCCGCCCTCTTGCTCCAAGGGAGCCGTCGGGCAGCCTGACGAATAGGCCGGGCCTCACCGGTGTGGATCTGATGTTTCACCAGGCCCGTACGTCCAATATCCTCGGTGGACAAGGAGAAGAGGTCCAAATGGGACCCAACCAGTTTGTGTAAGGCCTCCCTCTGGGTACCTCCCAACTCTACACTACTACGATTTACCATCTCGCAAATGGGATCGGGCCAATTCCTAGAACTTATTGAAGGCTCCCCCTGGGGCCGGCTCGGCTGGACGTTCTCGCCCCTCACTGACGCGACTTCTCTAACTGGGGTGCAGCCAGCTACCTTCCTGCCCCTCACTATAGTGCGTGGTTCTGTGCTAATATTAATTACTCGGACGGCCACCACCGGCCCGTCCGTTTTTACAAGGGTACGGCCCACGATTAAACCCGGTATGGATAGCGCTGCCACCGGTTCGACCAGGCCGCAGGATTCCTGCCATGTCGGGCGTGCTGACCATCGGGCCGGCACTATGGCCTCGGCCCCCGGAGGGATGGTCACGGCCTCAGGAGCCTCCAGCTCCACCCTCTCGGCCGTGCTCACCCCCCCCAATGGTAGCTCTTCCACTCCCCATCGCAGGATCCCCCGACTCAAGTCGATTTTACAACCGCTGGCAGTCAACAAATCCAACCCTATTAAGCATGGGTCGCACACCTCCGCCACCCAAACCTCTATCTCTTGCTTTACCGATCCCAACTTGAGGGTTACAAAACCACGCCCTATGATCGGAGCCGTTGCCCCGGTAGCCAACTGCAAACTATGATTTTCCAGATGCTGGATTTTACCCCAGCCGTCTGCACTCGAATTAAGGACCACGGGGCTGATGATCATGGCGCTGGCTCCCGTGTCCACCACGGCGTCTACCCCCACGCCGGCAATTTTGCACCGAATTGTCAAACTACCCGTCCCAATTCGGCCACAATGAATGACCTGTCGCGTCAACGAGGGCTTCTCCCCATCCCCTACTGCCGAACACCGCCCTGCATGCCCGGCACGTTCTAGTTTCCCGGGCCCTGGCGGGGGGGTGTCTGAGGTCGGCTAGGCCGATCTATACGGGGCGGAGTTGAGGGCATCGGTTGGCGGGAAACGTCCCGGCGCGGAGCTCGACACTCCCATGCACGGTGACCCATCCGAGCACAATTATAGCACCTCACCTGGTAAGGTGCTTGCCTCCGGTATTCCAAATTCCCCCCCCCTGTATGTCCGAATTGGGGTACTCTGTCGTGGACTACCGGGTGCCACCGCTGGGGCCGCCTGCCATGGTCCAGGTCCCGCCAGGCGCCGATCCACTAACCTCCGGACCATGCTCTCCAGGTCAGGGCCCCCGTCGGGGGCGGGCCCCCTTGGGGGGCCGCCCCCCATCACGGGCCCCATCTGACGCACCGCCACTGCGTGGCGCTCGCCTCCCCGGGCCATGGGCCTCGCTGCTTCCCAACGGGCTGCAGCGTCGGCCGCCTGACTCATGGTTTGCGGGCGCCACATGGCGAGCTGTTGCCGGAGCTCCAGATCTGGAAGGGCCTGAATAAAGTGATCCAGCGCCAGGCTTTCCTGGGAACCCGCTGCCATGTCCGCGTGTGCAATCCCGACCGCGCGGCGAATATCGTGAGCAAGTTCCCGATGGTCTCCTGGGGCTTGCGTTTTCGCTGCGCAAGTTGGGCTTTAACAAGCTCGCTTTGCTGTTCAATGCCGAACCGATTAATTAATGCCGCACGGAGAGCTGGCAGGGTGAGAGCACCCGGTGGTAAAGCCATCAGCACCTCCGCCGCCGCACCGCGCAATGCCCCCACCAGGTGTACTCCACCTTCGTCCGGATTCCAACCGTTGCCTTTACACACGTACTCAAACTGCGCCAGGTACGCCCTCAAATCACTCTTGCCGTCATACGGTGCGAGTGGGACCTTGTGGGTGCCCGAAGGTCGGACCCCGCGCGTCACTCCTTGCGGGATCAACGCAGGACCAACCCGTTCGGGCTCCCACAGTACGTTATTCCCGGGGGGCTCCCGCGCGTCCCCCGTCCCTCCAAACACTACCCCTCCTGGTGTCGATGCCTGGGTCGCCCCTCCGCAACCCGCTACACACGCCATGCCCCCACATCCTTGCTCACCAGCACCCCCCTCACTCCCCATAGCCAAACCTCCTTGCACACCTCCCCTGTCCATCCACTCCGGACCAGTCATACATCTTACCATTGGTCCCTCACGAACACCCGGGTCTACACCACCCCCCAAGCCGACTGAATCTCCCCTCACATCATATACATTGCCACTCACCTCCGTACCTCGTCGTCGCACCTCCTCTGCCACCTGCAAACTTTTTATTTGGTTAGTGAGCACCTCATCATGATTTGAACACAGACCTTGTACATATTCCATGACTTCCTCCTTTATCTCCCTCTTAGTTTCCCTCCGTCTCTTCTTAATTTCACTCACCCCCTCTTCCACCTCCTCTAATTTTTCCTTTACCTCCTTCATCTCCCTGTGCGCCCCCTCTATCTCTTCCTCTAACGCCACTTTAACCGTTTCTATGTGCGTCCTCACCTCTCGGTCCTTCGTCTCTATTACTTCTGTCACCTCTTCCAACTTCTTCGTCAACCCCTCATGTACCATCTGACATTCCTTCTGTGTCGCTATTAATTCATTTTTTATGTCCTTTTGTGTCGCTTTTAACCCCCCGATTATTGCAGTGTTCTTTTCCACTTGGTCCGCTAGTTCCCTTTGTCCGACTGTCAGCTGTTCTACTCCCTTCGTCAGATCCTCTATGCCCCCCTGTAACCTAGCCGTATTATTCCTCACTTCTTTCTCCATACGCTTCTCACCTCGCTTTACCTCCTCGCGTAGCCCCGAAACCTCCTCACCCACACCTCGTCGTATCTCCTCTTTCATCTCCTCCCTTTCTTTTGTAGATGCCGCCCTCATCTGTCCCAATTCATCCCTCTGAGCATCCAGTTTGGTTTCTACCCCGATTTTTACCTCCTCTATCTGCTCTCCCATTTGTTTAATTTCTCGGGCGGATTGCTCCCCTATCTCCCGCAATTTGCCTTCCATCCTGTTTTCTAACCCCGTTAACCCATTTTTCACCTCTTTTATCCCATTGTCTAACCCCTCAAATTTCTTGTCTAATCCCTCACCGGTACCCCTCGCTTCGTCCCTCATTACCCCCAATTGCTCACTCTGAGCATCCATCCGGTTCCCCATTACCCCCATTTGGCCCCCCATCTCTCCCATACTGCTTTTCAAACCTCTAATTTGGTCTCCCAATTGCTCACTATTCTTTTCCATAAGGGCCTTCATTTGCATCATAAAAAGGTTCAAATCCACTAGCGGCGCTGCTGCGGTCGCGGGCACGGCAAAATTTGGTGCCGCTCCACCCACGTGCGCGAGGACGCCATTTTGCGCGCCTGATACTCTCTCAACCGCCTCCTCATTGCTCCCCTCCATTTGATCCTGGGTTACTCCTAACCCCTCTATCTCTCCCACCGGCATCCCGTCGCCTTGACCAGCCATGGCGCGATTTCAAAATTCGGGTTTTCTTTTAAAAAAACAAATTTCGGCAGCTCGTAATTTTGACCAAATTTTTTTTTCTCTATTCGTTTTAAACATTTGGTTCGGGCCTCGAATCTCACTCCCAGACACCAATTGTTACTGATCGCGGATTAAGATGTTATTTACCGAGCGGTGGTATTGCCGCGACCGTTACAGGATCCCTGACTCACCCGATTCACCCAGAACTTTGGCCGTATCGCACCGCAGCTGCTCAATGAGGGAAAAGACAAAAACGACGAATGCAAAGAGGAAAAGGAATAAAACGAGAAGACGGACAGAAGAGTAATTGGATTTATTGTACACACACAAGCAAAAAGGAGCAACCAAGTTTATTTACAACACATAAGACGCAGGTGATACAGTGCAAATACTAGCTTATACAGACTTAATTAACCCAGGGACAGAACAAACAAAACAAACTCACGTACACAAGAAGGGTGGAAAGGCAGGAGGTGGATGGTTGGAGGGAGAGGAAGGTCCAAGGGGGTCATGCAGCACGATCGGCGCGATTAGCAGCCGCCGTTCCTTTTCGGCCCTGCTCCAAACCGCCGTTCAGGCCCCCAAGTGGCTGTTGGGTGTTGTTGCTGCTGCGGCCTCCGCTTGCTTTTCCAGGCCTTGTCCGACTCGTCCGGTCCAACCCTCAACTCTTTCTTGGTCCCTCACTCTTTACCACCGACTCCTCACCGCAACCAACGCAACCAACTGACCACCGACTCTACTGACTGACTCTTCACCACTCTCCACTTGACGACCGACTCTCAACCAACTCAGACCAACTCTCTCTGGCAACCAACCCCCTTGCTTCCTGCGTGCACGCCTTTATAACGCCTCCGGCGATTAAGCCGCCGGCCTTCAGGACACGCCCAACGGGGTGCTCACCTCGGCCCTGGTTGGTCATGCGACCCTCTGGCTCCGCCCTTGATGACGACGGGCGGGCACGCCTTTCTTCTCCGACCCTGCCTCGTGGTCAATGGCGGTTATTGGAGGGGAGGTAATATGGGCAATCGAGGCTCGGCAATGACGAGAGGGGATGTAATATTGTCAATCGAGGCTCGGCAATGACGAAAGGGGATGTGAAGGAAATGGGGATTTTGGGGATGGGAATGAAAGGGGATCTATTCTCTTTCACTGGTGCAATGGAGTACTTCAATTAATGGGAGACACAGCCTTACTCTAAAACACAGAATAAGAGATAACTATCAACAGGGGTATTCTATTATTTGGCTGATGTGTATGCTTGTGGACTAATTATGGGATGCCCTTTCACCTTTACACAGCTCCGGAGGTGGGGGGGCGCAGAATAACCAATAATAATAATAGTACAGCACACAATCAAAAAATATACAGTCCTCATCACCGCAACAATATATATATATATATATATATATATATATATATATATATATATATATATATATATATATATATATATATATATACAGTGGAACCTCGACTTACGAGTGCCCCAACTTACGAGTTTTTCGAGATACGAGCCGTCACTCTGGCAGTTTATTGCTTTGAGATGCGAGCCGAGATCCGAGTTACAAGCTTTCGCCACCTGGTCACGTGGTTATCTTGCCGTGCACGTACAGTATCTCCGGCGCAAAACGGCTCTCTCAGGGTCAAACTCGGTATCGTTTTGAGCGCACGGTTCAGACCTTCAAGAAAAAGTTTATTTTGTAAAAATCGAGCCACGCGTTCAAAAGATATGACTGGTTTTGTTCGCCGGCACGTCGGTGCTCGAATCGGCTCGCGGTAAAATCCAACACGTCCTTTGTCGGGTCCGTCTGAACCAACCACGGGGCCTAGAAGGCTGGGACTGGTCTCAAAAGTTAGGTCTGGATCATATCTCGAAACGCTGGAAGCTGCACCTCTCTGTGATAATCTTGTGGACCATGACAAGAGATCGTGCGACACGTGGTTATCTTGCCGTGCACATACAGTATCTCTGCCGTCAACTTGTTCAGAGTGCCGGCGATAGCTCGCCTTCTCTTTGTGGAAAACACGGTGAGATCCTTAACATCCAACAACTAATGGGACGCAAACGGGGCGCCCAGTTTAGCGGTACACACATTGATGAATCACTCTGCCTGTGATTCACCCATGACAGGTTATAGCTGGGTCGGGATTCAAACCCAGGCTGGACAGTTTAGACTTTAGAGTCAAGTGTGCATACCTCCAGTCCAGGCCATCCTGCCAGCTTGTATGCTGGCATACAGGTGAAATATAAAGCGCGAGATATTTTTATATATACTGTATATTTAAAAAAAAATTGGTGTGGTTTTTGGCGGGCTGGAACGGATTAATAGCATTTCAATGGGGAAATTTGATTTGAGATACGAGCAATTTGAGTTACGAGCTCGGTCACGGAACGGATTAAACTCGTAAGTCAAGGTTCCACTGTATATATATATATATATATATATATATATATATATATATATCTATCTGTGCAGCGTCTGTCCTGTGTTGTCCTGTGTTGTGTTGTCTTGTCTTGTCACTGAACTACTTTCTCAAACTTTTGTGAAATCGTACCAAACTTCTGGTATGCACATATCTCTCCCGTCGGTATGTCCTAAGGGTACTTTATTTGAAAATTTTTCCAATTTATTATTTAATTTTTTGGGGAATTTTTGGGGGCATTTTTTTTTTCAACCTCAATTGTTTATAAAATGTGATATCGCGTATATTACAAATACATTTGTGCAAAATAATTGTTTGAATTATGATTGGTTTAAACCATGACAAAATGGCAACTCGGGTACAGTCATTTATCTATATATCTACACATCTGGGCAGTGTTTGCGTTGTCACTTAACGACTCCCTCAAACTTTTGTTTCCGTGGTTGTGAAGTGTTTTTAATAACGTTGTGGTGGTTTTGAATCACGTGGTGGTGAGGTGTTTTGAATTATGTGGTGGTGAGGTGTTTTTAAATCACATGGTGGTGAGGTGTTTTGATTCATGTGGTGGTGAGGTATTTATAATTACGTGGTGGTGAGGTGTTTTGAATTATGTGGTGGTGAGGTGTTTTGAATTAGTTGGTGATGAGGTGTTTTGAATTACTTGGTGGTGAGGTGTTTTTAGGTGACGTGGTGGTGAGGTGTTTTTAATTTCGTGGCTGTGAGTTTTTTTTTTTACATATTTTAAGGCTGTGAGGTGTTTTTAATTTTGTGGTGGTGAGGTGTTTTTATTACGTGTTTTATGGCTGTGAGGTGTTGTTATTACGTGTTTTATGGCTGTGAGGTGTTTTCAATTTTGTGGTGGTGAGGTGTTTTTATTACGTGTTTTATGGCTGTGAGGTGTTTTTAATTTCGTGGTGGTGAGGTGTTTTTATTACGTATTTTATGGCTGTGAGGTGTTTTTAATTTTGTGGTGGTGTGTCTTTATTAAGTGTTTTATGGCTGTGAGGTGTTTTTATTACGTGTTTTCTGGCTGTGAGGTGTTTTTAATTTCGTGGTGGTGAGGTATTTTTATTACGTGTTTTATGGCTGTGAGGTGTTTTTATTACATGTTTGATGGCTGTGAGGTGTTTATAATTTCGTGGTGGTGAGGTGTTTCTATTACGTGTTTTATGGCTGTGAGGTGTTTTTATTACGTGTTTTATGGCTGTGAGGTGTTTTTATTACATGTTTGATGGCTGTGAGGTGTTTATAATTTCGTGGTGGTGAGGTGTTTCTATTACGTGTTTTATGGCTGTGAGGTGTTTTTATTCCGTGTTTTATGGCTGTGAGGTGTTTTTATTACATGTTTGATGGCTGTGAGGTGTTTATAATTTCGTGGTGGTGAGGTGTTTTTATTACGTGTTTTATGGCTGTGAGGTGTTTTTATTACGTGTTTTATGGCTGTGAGGTGTTTTTATTACGTGTTTGATTTCTGTGAGGTGTTTTCAATTTCGTGGTGGTGAGGTGTTTTCAATTTCGTGGTGGTGAGGTGTTTTTATTATGTGTTTTATGGCTGTGAGGTGTTTTAAATTACTTGGTGGTGAGGTGTTTTGAATTACTTGGTGGTGAGGTGTTTTGAATTACGTGGTGGTGAGGTGTATTCGTCCCAAACTTCCAGTCTGCACCTACCCCTCCCCTAAGTGTGTGCTGAGGGGTTCTTTCTTGAAAAAAAGAACATTCAACCGAAATCTTCAACCTAAATTGCCTATAAAAATGTAATATCACAAACACAACAAATACATTTGTGCAAAGTAATTGTTTGTATTATGATTGGTGTAAATCATGACAAAACGGAAACTCGGGTGCAGTCATTTATCTATATATCTACACATCTGGGCAGTGTCTGTGTTCTCACTTAACGACTCCCTCAAGCTTTTGTTCCGTGGTTGTGAAGTGTTTTTAATAACGTTGTGGTGGTTTTGAATCACGTGGTGGTGAGGTATTTTGAATTATGTGGTGGTGAGGTGTTTTTAAATGACGTGGTGGTGAGGTGTTTTTAAATCACATGGTGGTGAGGTGTTTTGAATTACGTGGTGGTGAGGTGTTTTGAATTACGTGGTGGTGAGGTATTTTGAATTAGTTGGTGATGAGGTGTTTTGAATTACGTGGTGGTGAGGTGTTTTGAATTACTTGGTGGCGAGTTGTTTTTAAATGACGTGGTGGTGAGCTGTTTTAAATTTCGTGGCTGTGAGGGGTTTTTAATTGTGTGGTGGTGAAGTGTTTTGGATTAAGTGGTGGTGAGGTGTTTTAAATTTGGTGGGGTACCATAGAAAACATTTATGATCTTTGTTTTGAATATTAATAATCGCCTTTTTAAGCTTTATATTTTTCGGCAATTCAATGTAAGAAGAAGCTTTTAGGGGGTACAGAAGTTATGAAGACCTCTACATTTATTAGGAGCCGGCGAGTTATCGCAGGCAGTCAAATTCAAACTTGTCCCTGACCCACTTAATTCATAAAATGTGTTGCAATGACAATAATCAGAAATACTTTAATCATTTGCTGAATCTTAATAACACTATGCTATGAGTTCATAATGATCTTGTAGGAAAGGATTTATTATATTATTAAGGATGTATGTATATGTATATACATACAGGGTGTATCAAAAAAATGGTAATCCGAATTCAAGGGGTTAATATGCAAAGGTTATTTAGTTTGACAATTTACATGTGGTTTACCAATTATGAGGAGATTCTCAGCTTTCCATTGATGCCTTTCATGCATCATTGCTGTCACACATGACCGAGTACATGTTCATTGAAAATGACAAGTTCAAATTGCATTTTTACAAGTTTGGCTAATGAAAGGCAAGACAGTTTGATATATATATTTTTTTTTGGACACAGAATCGAGGTTCGTGAAAGAGCTAACATTTATCACAAAAAAAAATCAAAGACAAACAAAATATATAAAAAGAGGGAGCGGTAGATAAGATGGGGAGAGAAGGGGAAGCACACAAACACAACTTTTGAGAGCAGGGACATCGGGAGATGTGTGGGAGGGAGAGGGCTTGGGGGGAGGAGGCGTGGGAAGGGGGAGGGGGTGGGAGAAGTATAAAACACAAGGACACCAAGGACTTCCAGGAAAGAAGTTCGTATTTCAAAAAAGTGGATTTGGGGTGAAATTAGCTGGGGTAGAAAAGATCAAGGTTTTGGATGGTGGATGATGGTGGTGAACATCTCATAAGAGATGGTGGTGAACAGCTGTTTAAAAGACCTGGAGGGAGGAGTGGGATTGAAGAGAGTGAAGGAGTTTGTTCCAGAGGCGGGAGAAAAGAGGAATGAAGGAGTGAAGGTGAGCAGAGAGTCTTGGTTTTGGCAGTTTAACCATAAGAGGGTTGCAGGCAGATCTTGTGCGACCTGTAGGAATATTTGGGGGACAGAGCCCAGAGAGAGCTGGGGGAGGAAGGCCGGAGAGGAGTCGGTAGAAGACGGAAAGACCACCAACCTGCCTGCGGTGAGTAAGTGAAAGGCCCTCGGAGATAGCTTCATCACGGGAGATTCCAATGATTCTGAACGCTTTGGTTTCAACAGCATGAAGACGAGCTAGGTGTGAGGCAGGAGCACCAGCCCAGAGGGGAGAGCAGTACTCCATTGAGCGGCGGATGAAAGCCTTGTATGTGGTGAGGAGCTCAGGTGTGCCAAGGAAGGACTTCGCATGATGGAGGATGCCCAGTCGGTGACTGGCTTTTGAGGCCAGCTTGGAAATGTGGTTTTCCCAGGAAAGATCATGGCAGATAGAGAGACCCAAAAGCTTGAGTGACAGAACTTCTTGGAGAGGATTATTCAGAAAGTGGATGGGAGGGTTGTCCAGTCGGTCTTTTCGGAGAGACGTCGTAAGAGAGTGAGATTTGTCAGGATTGAAAGACATGTTTCACTTGTTTGCCCAGTCTATGATTTTTGTCCAGGTCTGCAGAGAGTGAGGAGGCTGCAGACTGCCGATCTGAGGGATGAGGAATGGAGCGGCAGAGAGTGGAGTCATCAGCAAAGAGATAAAGAGAATTTTCAAGAGAGTCAGAGAGATCATTGATGAAGACCAGAAAAAGCACAGGGCCCAGAACACTGCCTTGGGGAACTCCAGCCTGAACAAGAAGAGGAGATGCGAGAAACCCATTCAGGGCCACACGTTGACTGCGACTAGAGAGGAAGTCCGCCAGCCATGCGTGGATATTTCCATGGATACCAAAGGAGGAGAGTTTGGTGAGCAGAGTGGGGTGCCAGACCGTATCGAAGGCACGTGATATGTCAAGGGAGACAGCTCTAATTTCCTGTTTGGCATTGAGGACCTCCATCCATTGTTGAGACAGCAGAGGCAACATGTCCAGAGTAGAGTGACCTGGTCTGAAACCAAATTGCTGATCAGAGATCAAGCCATTGGAGAAGAGGAAAGATTTCATATCCGAAGCAATGATGGTTTCCATGACTTTGCTGATAATTGGGAGAAGGCTGATTGGTCTGTAGTTGCAAGGATCTGTTTTTGCACATTTTTTGTGCAAAGCGGTGATGTTGGCTGATTTCCAAGCAGATGGCAGATGACCTTGAGCAAAAGAGAGGGTGAGGAGAACAGAGAGAGGGAGTGAAAGAGCAGAAGAACAGGATTTTAGGACCCATGGGCTGATGCCGTCAGGTCCAGTTGCAGAATCAAAGTCGAGGGTTGACAGAAACTTTTCCACCTTGTCAGGAGGAAAGGACACAGAGTCCAGGAGCAGCTGGGTACGACTGGGTATGGTGGGTACAGAGAGGGATGGGTTTGGGACACAAGATTTAGAGGCAAACACAGAGTTGAGGCATTTAGCTTTTTCACGTGCGGAGTCAGCTGTGTAGCCATTTGAGGTAAGGGAGGGGATGGAGGGGGAACAAACACCAGAAACAGATTTGACCAGACACCACCAGGATTTGGAAGAGGGAGACAGATAAGAGAGTTCGGTCTTGAGCATGGAGAGATATTGTTTCCTGGCTCTCCTGAGGGTGGACACATACTTGTTTCGGGCTTTGTGAAAGGAAATGAGATTTCCTTCCGTTGGATTTGCTTTCCAGGAGACGAAGGCAAGTTATTTCTGGGCAACAGTAGGGTGTTCAGAATTTATTTTTTTTCTGAAATTTGATATGCATAGGTGCTCAAAACATGAGGGAACAGGTAATAAACAACCGGCAAAAATTTCAAAAGTCAATCCATTATAATTAAGTGACAGCTCAACAGACCCAAAATTTTGAATGAGCTAACGTATTGTTACGGACGCGGCTAGGATGTTAATTGGCCGAGCGGATGGCCGCCGCACCCGAACAGTTACCCCGACTAACCCGATTCCTGAACGTTGGCCAAAATCGCGCCACAGATATTCAATATGGAAACCTCTAAAGCGACCGAATGTGAAGAGGAAGAAGAAGACGTACAGAGGAATAACAGGATTTATTATTTACACACACTAAAGCAAAAGGAGCAGTCAAGGTTATATACAGGGAAATGGAAAAAACAGGAGACACAGTGAAATCGTTAGCTTACCTATTAACAGTCTTAATTAACCCATGGACAAGACACACAGAACAAACTCACGTACACGAATGGGGAAATTGCAGGTTGGTTTTTGCTGGAGGGAGAAGGTCGAACCACAAGCTGGAAGGCTTGGCAGGGCGCACAGCAAGCCGGTCCTTGTCAGGCTGGGAGCTAGCAGGGTGACGTCGACACACGTATCTCATTGCACGTGGCAGGGGCTGGTTGTCGCGGCACGCCTCGGGCTCTTTTGGTCCTCCCCTTCTTTCCAAATCGTCTGACGCGTCTTTCTCTCCGATCTCCTGCCTGCGCGATCGTCGCACGTATTTCTCTCTCCTTGCGCGTCTCTCGTGGGGGCGTCGTCGTGCGTGTTATATATGCCACGCCCTTGAACCTTCGCGAACCTACACGATGTTTCTCTCCACACCCTCTCCAAGTCCAACCCCTTGTTCTTGGTTGGTTGAGTGGGGCTGACTCACTCCTCCCCTCTATGACGAGGTGGGGACACGCCTTTCTTCTCCGAGGTTACCTCGTGCGTAATGGAGTCGCGGTGAAAACAACAACCCACAGCTGCAGCAAATGCGGTTGGCAGGAAAGGCTTTGGGAATGGGAATGAAAGGGGATCTATTTATTTGAATTCGGTGCAATGGAGTGTCAATTAATGGAAGACAAATCCTTAGCCTAATACACAGAATGAGGAAATAACTGTCAACAAGGGGGAAATCTATGATTGGCTAACGTGATTGTTTATGAAATAACTACGGAACGACCTTTGACCTTTATACACAACTGGAGGCAGGAGGGTCCAGAATAAAACAATCAAAAAAACACAATCCTCATATCCACAACAGTATATATTATATAATATATATACGTTGTAACGCTTATGTATTAGTATACACTATACATTATACAATGTATTGCATATTATATATGTTATTATGCAAGAATTTGATATTTGTATAAAAATAAAGTTTCTCTTTTTCCCTTTTTTGCAGTAATCAACCAATGATGAGTGCAGCAGTTGCAGCAGGTTATCAAACAAGGGATTCGCTCAGCATTTGGTTGCTGGGAGAAATGATTCCAGCACTTGAGGGCAATCAATTACCACCCAATCGTCAAGTATTATGTCGTCTGTTCTTCGATTTGAAGATCAACAAACTGGATGTTCCAAGAAGCTGTTCAAATGTCATTGATGATGTACTTCAGTTTTGGCATATGGCTAACATTCCCACAAAGCACAAACCAAATGCAATTGCAAAACTTAAAGCTTTCTATCAGGAGTATGTCCTTCTTAGGAAAAACAAGGCACGGCGAACGGAGAGGCAGGGTCAATTGGAGACTGATTTTATCCATAAACTGAATCAGCTATTTGATCTATCACATGCTAATTCTGAACAGCTTATCAAAATTCCACAGGATTTTGAGTTCCTTCAAGATCAACAAGGACCCAGGAAGATGATAATGACCGGAGAAGATTTTTTTTTTTTTTTTTTTTTGTATACTGAATCGAGGCTCGTGAAAGAGCTAACATTTATTTCACAAACAAATCAACCAGACAAACAAAATATATAAAAAGAAGGAGCGGAAAACAAGATGGGGAGAGAAGGGGAAGCACACAAACACAACATTTGAGAGCAGGGAGATGTGTGGAAGGGAGAGGGCTTGGGGGGAGGAGGCGTGGGAAGGGGGGGGGGGGGAGGGAGAAGTATAAAACACAAGGACACCAAGGACTTCCAGGACAGAAGTTGGTATTTCAAAAAAGTGGAGTGGAAGTGGAGAAAGTGGAGGAAGTGGAGAAAAGTGGAGGAGTTTGCAGTTCAAAAAGCGAGAAGAGAAACGACAGAAACGACAAGGTGAAGAGATGATGCGCATTGAAAAAGAACAGGAAGCAAAAAAAACAGATTTTTTTTTTTTTTTTTTTTTTTTTTTTGTATACAAGATCGAGGCTCGTGAAAGAGCGAACATTAATCACACAGAAAGACAAACCGACACATAAAACATATAACATAGGGAGCGGTAGACAAGATGGGGAGAGAGGGGGAAGGACACAAACACAACATTTGAGAGCAGGGACCGAGAGACATGGAGACATCGAGAGATCTGAGAGAGGGCGAGGGCTTTGGGGGGGGGGGGGGCGTGGGAAGGGGGCAGTAGGAGAGGTATAAAACATATGGACACTGCCAGGACTTCCAGGGAAGAAGTTGGAATTTCAAACAAGGTGGATCTGGGGTGAATTAGCGGGGGTAGAAAAGATCAAGGTTTTGGATGGGGGAAGATAAGAGATGGTGGTGAACAGCTGTTTTAAAGACCTGGAGGGAGGAGTGGGATTGAAGGGAGTGAGGGAGTTTGTTCCAGAGGCGGGAGAAAAGAGGAATGAAAGAGTGAAGGTGAGCGGAGAGCCGAGATTTCGGCAGTTTAACCATCAGAGGGTTGCTGGCAGATCTTGTGCGACCTGTAGGAATATTTGGGGGACAGAGCACAGAGAGAGCTGGGGGTGCAAGGCCGGAGAGGAGTCGGTAGAAGACAGAAAGACCACCTACCTGCCTGCGGTGAGTGAGTGAAAGGCCCTCAGAGATAGCTTCATCGCGGGAGATTCCAATAATTCTGAAAGCTTTGGTTTCAACAGCGTGAAGCCGAGCTAGGTGTGAGGCAGGAGCACCGGCCCATAGGGGAGAACAGTATTCCATTGAGCTGCGGATGAAAGCCTTGTATGTGGTGAGGAGCTCAGGTGTGCCGAGGAAGGACTTCGCACGACGGAGGATGCCCAGTCGGCGACTGGCTTTGGAGGCCAGCTTGGAAATGTGGTTTTCCCAAGAAAGATCATGGCAGATAGTGAGACCCAAAATCTTGAGCGACAGAACTTCTTGGAGAGGATTGTTGAGAAAGTAGATGGGAGGGTTGTCCAGTCGATATTTTCGGAGAGACATAGTAAGAGTGTGAGATTTGTCAGGATTGAAAGACATGTTCCACTTGTTTGACCAGTCTGTGATTTTGTCCAGGTCTTCAGAGAGTGAGGAGGCAGCAGACTGCCGATCTGAGGGAAGAGGAATGGAGCGGCAGAGAGTGGAGTCATCAGCAAAGAGATAGAGAGGATTTTCGAGAGAGTCAGAGAGATCATTGATGAAGACCAGAAAAAGCACGGGGCCCAGAACACTGCCTTGGGGAACTCCAGCCTGAACAGGAAGAGGAGATGAGAGAAACCCATTCAGGGCCACACGTTGACGACGACTAGAGAGGAAGTCCGCCAGCCATGCGTGGAGATTTCCATGGATACCAAAGGAGGAGAGTTTGGTGAGCAGAGCGGGGTGCCAGACCGTGTCGAAGGCACGTGATATGTCGAGGGAGACAGCTCTAATTTCCTGTTTGGCATTGAGGACCTCCATCCATTGTTGAGACAGCAGAAGCAGCATGTCCAGAGTAGAGTGACCTGGTCTGAAACCAAATTGATGATCAGAGATCAAGCCATTGGAGAAGAGGAAAGATTTCATATCAGAAGCAATGATGGATTCCATGACTTTGCTGATAATTGGGAGAAGGCTGATTGGTCTGTAGTTGCTAGGATCTGTTTTTGCACCTTTTTTGTGCAAAGCGGTGATGTTGGCTGATTTCCAAGCAGATGGCAGTTGACCTTGAGCAAAAGAGAGGGTGAAGAGAACAGAGAGAGGGTGAGATAGAGCAGCAGAGCAGGATTTTAGGACCCGTGGGCTGATGCCGTCGGGTCCAGTTGCAGAATCAGAGTCGAGGGTTGACAGAAACTTTTCCACCTTGTCAGGAGGAAAGGACACGGAGTCCAGGAGCAGCAGGGTACGACTGGGTATGGTAGGTACAGAGAGGGATGGGTTTGGGACACAAGATTTAGAGGCAAACACAGAGTTGAGGCATTCAGCTTTTTCACGTGCGGAGTCAGCTGTGTAGCCGTTTGAGGTAAGGGAGGGGATGGAGGGGGAACAAACACCAGAAACGGATTTGACCAGACGCCACCAGGATTTGGAAGAGGGAGACAGATAAGAGAGTTCGGTCTTGAGAACGGAGAGATATTGTTTCCTGGCTCTCCTGAGGGTGGACACACACTTGTTTCGGGCTTTGTGAAAGGAAATGAGATTTCCTTCCGTTGGATTTGCTTTCCAGGAGACGAAGGCAAGTTGTTTCTGGGCAACAGCCTCACCACAAGATTCCGTGTACCATGGACGGGAGGAAGGGTATGACAACTGAAGACGAGATGGGATAAATCTGTGCATGAGAGAGAGCAATTTACTTTGGAAGAATTCCCAGGATGAGTTGATGTCAGAGGTGGTAGAGATGGGAGACCAGTCCAGATGATTGATGGCTGCTTGAAGACCGTGCCAGTTGGCCTGAGTGAAATGCCAGACTCGTCGACGCTGAGCAGGCTCCCTGAGGATGGTCAGAGAGATGTCCACTTTAACAAGGACATGATCAGATGATCCGATCGGAGCAGAAGAAGAGCAGCAGACATTTTCAGGGAAGTTAGTCATAACCAAGTCCAGAAGAGAAGATGTTCCGTTGACTGAGATCCGGGTCGGGAAATTGACAGATTGTGTCAGTCCCAGTGAGTCGCAGAAGTCCTTTGCTGAGGAGCCATGGCTGGTGAGAGAGGTACCCACACCCAGCCAACTGGCATGATGACAGTTGAAATCACCACATATGAGGAAGAGAGAGTTGGGATGAGTGGATAGAAGTTGGTCCATATCATCAGACAGCGAGATGTAGATGGAGTCATCACTGTTTGGTGGACGGTACAACACACATATGAACAAGAGGTGGGAGCGAAGGGGAAGCCGTAGCCAGAGGTATTCCTGGGGGTGAGGTGGAGAGAGTGCAGTGCAGGGCGAGTGAGGAAGAGAGTTTGAGTTTGAGTTTGAAGAGAGTGAGGAAGAGATGGTGATGAACCCTAATTAAGTGCTGGATGATTCATCACAATCAACAGGTGAAGAATCTGCAAATGATGATGAGCCTGTGGAGATTAACAAATATTTCTCAAAACAAATCGATACACCTGAAACATCAGGAGCAACAACTCCAATGACTATGAAGTTGGACAAACGTTGCATCGTAGAAGACCCTTTAGTTGCAGCAAGTTTGGATAGAACTGGAACTACACCACGTGAAGCAATGCACATCATTGGTCCTGCACTGAAAGCTGCTGGGGTGCCTGTAAGCAGACTGACACTGTCAACAACTTCACTTTATGAAGCTCGAAGGACAGCCCACAAGTCAATTGGAGAAACTATTCAGGAAAACTTTTCGCCTGATACACCTCTTGTTGTACATTTTGATGGCAAGCTGATGCCAGACAATGATGGTACAATGGCTGATCGTTTGCCTGTTGTTGTATCTGGAAAAGACGTAGAAAAGCTTCTTGGCATTCCAAAACTTCAATCTGGTACTGGAATCCTGATGGGAGAAGCAGTCATTAAGTTCATCAATGAATGGGATGGTGTGTCTGAATGGCTTGCTGGATTATGTTTTGACACAACAAGCACAAATACAGGACTCCATATGGGTGCAATCACAATCATTCAAAATGCCTTAAACAAACGCCTACTGTTTTTGGCTTGTCGGCATCACATATTTGAAATCATTGCTTCAGCTGTATTTGACACATTCTTTGTTGCATCTGGACCACAAATTGGCATTTTCGGTCGCTTTAAGAAGCATTGGACTTCCATTGACACAAGCAAGTTTGCATCACTTGCCACAAGCCTTGATGGCAGTGAGAAGGTTTGGTTTGAAAACAATCGCGACTCTGCAATAACTTTTCTTCGCAGTCAACTAATGGACAAACAGCCAAGAGATGACTATTTGGAATTCATTAGACTGGCTCTCATCACACTTGGAGATAATGTGGAAGGACATGTAAAGTTCAGCCCACCTGGAGCATACCATCGTGCACGCTGGATGGCTAAAGGCATATACTGCCTCAAGATATCCTGTTTTCGCGACCAGTTTCAGCTATCTGCACATGAATTCCAGTCACTAAGATGCATTTGTCTCGTCAGAGTCACCTTGTATGTAAAAGCATGGTTCACTGCAAATGATACTTGCAATGCACCTTGCAATGACTTGCATCTTCTTCAGGCTATGGAAGACTACTCTGAAGTCGATCAAAAAGTTGCCAAGACGGCTCTGTCAAAATTGAGGAGTCATCTATGGTATTTGAGTGAAGATTTGGTTGGCTTAGTTCGCTTCTCTGACAAAATTGCAGTGGAGGTGAAAAAGGATGTGGTAATCTCCTTAGAAAAGCCTGAGATGAAAGCAGATGTGAGATGAGTTCATGTTCCTGCCAGTCACGCATTCAAAGGGAGGCAGCTAGCTGAGTTTTGTGACAAGAAGGTCTCTCAATCTCTTCTGTGCTCTGAAGTTGGCAAAGGAGTTCCTTAAAAGCGATCCTGAAACATGGAGCTCGAATCAAGACTATATTCTTGCCCAAGAAAAAGTTTCTGCACGACGTGTGGTCAATGTCGATCTGGAACGAAGGCTGGAAAGGGTGAAATGCGAATGGTTCGATGGATGTGCGGAGTATCGTTGAGAGAGAGGAAGACAAATGATGAATTGCAAAAGATGATGGGAATAGAGCCTGTGATTGATGCTGTGAAGAGGAACAGGCTGAGATGGTTTGGTCATGTGTTGAGGAAGGATGAAAGTGACTGGTTGAGAAGAGTGATGGAAATTGATGTAGAAGGAAGTAGAGGACGGGGAAGACCGAGAAAGACTTGGCTAAAGATGGTGGAAGAAGAAATGCAGGCAAGGGGGTTAACAAGGAGAGATGCAGAAAATAGGGCAAAATGGAGAAGATTGTCATGGGGACCGCAAGGCTAACCCCCGCTCTAGCAGGGAAAATGGCCTTAAAATGCATGTTGTTGTTGTTGTTGTTGTTGTTGTTGTTGTGTGGTCAATGATTGTGCTGAACGTGCCGTAAAGTTGGCTACAGATTTCAACCTTGCCCTCACTCATGATGAAGCACAGCGTCAGCTCATCTTCCAAGTGGTAGAACAACACAGGAAATTGATCAGAAAGCCACTGAAGAAACATTTATTTGAGGACAACACAACCTAATGATATCTACTTAATATGATAAAGACAGTGGTTTCTATCATGTGAAAACATTTGACATATGACTTATAATTTTCTTAATTGAAAAATATGTTTTTGAGTAATTAAATGATTTAAAAAGTAAAGCATTGAAAGCTATATTAAATCACTAGTTTTCCGAAAATTTGGTTCTTTTTTCATTTCTACATATGACTTGAGCTGTCATTTACTATATACTGATCCACCTGAAAGTTGTCACATTTGTTCATAATGTCCAACCTCACAACATTAGAGGGTATGCGTTTTTAAAATAAAACAACGTTTTCACACCATATAATTTCTGAACGGCCTAGGCAACAGCCTCACCACAAGATGAGGTGAGGGAGGAAGTACCATGGACGGGAGGAAGGATATGACAACTGAAGACGAGATGGGATAAATCTGTGCATGCGAGAGAGCAATTTACTTTGGAAGAATTCCCAGGATGAGTTGATGTCAGAGGCGGTCGAGATGGGAGACCAGTCCAGATGATTGATGGCTGCTTGAAGACCGTGCCAGTTGGCCTGAGTGAAATGCCAGACTCGTCGACGCTGAGGAGGCTCTCTGAGAATGGTCAGAGAGATGTCCACTTTAACAAGCACATGATCAGATGAGCCGATTGGAGCAGAAGAAGAGCAGCAGACATTTTCAGGGAAGTTAGTCATAACCAAGTCCAGAAGAGAAGATGCTCCGTTGACTGAGATCCGGGTCGGGAAATTGATAGATTGTGTCAGTCCCAGTGAGTCGCAGAAGTCCTTTGCTGAGGAGCCATTGCTGGTGAGAGACGTACCCACACCCAGCCAACTGGCATGGTGACAATTGAAATCACCACATATGAGGAAGAGAGAGTTGGGATGAGTAGATAGAAGTTGGTCCATATTATCAGACAGCGAGATGTAGATGGAGTCATCACTGTTTGGTGGACGGTACAACACACATATGAACAAAAGGTGGGAGGGAAGGGGAAGCGTAGCCAGAGGTATTCCTGGGGGTGAGGTGGAGAGAGGGCAGTGCAGGGCGAGTCAAGAAGAGAGTTTTTGATAAAGATAGCAACCCCACCTCCAGGACGAGGCTCAGGTCTATCATACCTGAGGAGGAAGTAACCCGGGAGATATACTAACGAATGAGAGACATCATGAAAGAGGAAAGTTTCTGTTAAGCAGATCACGTCTGGTTTGTCAGAAGCAACCTGTATGGAGAGATCAGTCAAGTTTGAGCGAAGGCCCTGGATATTTGAGGTCCATACCGTTAATGAAGAGGAAGGGGGAGCATCGGATACAGAACGGGGGGGGGGGGGGGGGGAGGGGTAGGGTAAGATGTGGAAGAGGAGGAAGAGGTAGGGAGAGCTGTTGAAGGTGTGTCAGAGATTTCAGAATAGCTCGGAGAAAGGGAAGGATGGGGCGGACAAAAGGTTTGATGGTGATTGGGTGAGGCACAGTGAGGTGTTATTTGAGGCGGGGGAAGAGCGAGGCAGAAGTTTGGGGGAGATGGAGGTGAGAGTTGGAAGGGGGAAGAAGCGGGGAGGACACTTTGAGGAGGAGGAGTGAGAGGTGGGAAATGGAGAAGAAATGAGGGTGGGGAGATTTGAAGGGGAGTGGCTTGGGGGGTGTTTAGGAGGGAAGGGACAAGGGGGGGATTTGAAAGGGATGGGAGATGGGGGAGATTTGGAGGGGAGGGGTGAGGGGGGAGTCTAGGTGGGGAGGGGTGAGGGGGAGTCTAGGAGGGGAGGGGCAAGGGTGGAGATTTGATAGGGATGGGTGATGGGGAGGATTTGGAGGGGAGGGGCAAGGGGGAAGATTTGAAAGGAATGGGTGATGGGGAAGATTTGGAGGGGAGGGGCAAGGGGGAAGATTTGAAAGAGATTGGTGATGGGGAAGATTTGGAGGGGAGCGGCAAGGGGGGAGATTTGGAGGGGAGGGGTGATGGGGAAGTTTTGGAGGGGAGGGGTGATGGGGAAGATTTGGAGGGGAGGGGTGAGATTGGATTTTAGAAAGTGTACGATTAATGGGAAACGAACATTTATTGCAAAATGAGTTTCTTGTGACCTTCGAGTCAAAAATACGTTTGAGGACGCTGGAGGTGAGTGAGGGTGCAGGTGAGTTTAGGGAATGTAGGAAAGAGGAACTGTAAGAGATTGATTTTTTTTTTGGAATGAATAGATTTGGTGAGTAAGTCGAAAACACCCTTTTAAAGAAGAAGAAGAAAAAGGTGTTGTCATATACGACAAAATACAGTACTTCAGGGGACAGTTTAAACATTTTTAAATTTAACAGTGAAAACTATCTGGGGAAATGGAGGTGAAACACGTGATCGAAGAACCAACGAACGAATAAGAACAACGAATAAACGAATAAGAACAACGAATAAGAATAAAGAAGGAAATATTTATTTATTTATTTATTTTTGAGTTGAGATTTTAAACAAGGACGTATGGGGTGAAAAGAGTAGGAAAAACTGAGAGAACGAAAGTAATTGGAGCACAATCGACGGACCACTGAGGGAAAAACAAAGCCTTAAGGTCGGACACGGTAGCCTACAAGGCCTCAAAAGACGCGACACAAATTAATAGCGAGATGTAGATGGAGTTTAGACCTTTGCCGCGTCGCGAACGATTTGAAATCGAAGTTAAGTGATTGTTCCCATTTGTATTTTCGTTAAAACTGTATTTATTTATGGTGTTGTACGTATATTGTGTCCCGACGAAGATTTTTCGGTGCAAATATTTCATACCTGTATTGAAAATCGTGTTAATTCGTGTTGTGTCTTGAGGCCTTGTACAGTGTGCACTGTACAACCTTGAGGCTTTGTTTTTCTCTCAGCGGTCCATCGTTTTGTGATCCAATAACTTTCGTTCTCTGTATTCCCAGTCTTTTCACCCATAGCCTACTTCCTTGTGTAAATCTCAACTCGAAAAAAAAAAAAAAAAAAAAAATTTTTTTTCCTTCTCTGTTCTCATTCGTTTATTCATTCTTATTCGTTCGTTCGTTCTTCGACCACGTGTTTCTCCCCCATTTCCCCAGATAGTTTTCACTCATTAACCTTCAATGTTTACACTTTCCCCTCAAGTTATGTATTCCGTCATATTTTATAACACCTTTTTCTTCTTCTTCTTTAAAAGGCTGCTTTCGACTTGCTCACCAAATCAATTCATCCCAAAAAAAATATCCATCTCCTATAGTGCCTTTTTTCTACATTCCCTAAACTCTCCTGCACTCCATCCTCCATCCAGCGTCCTTAAACGTATTTTTAACTCGAAGGTCACAAGAAACTCATTTTGCAATAAATGTTCGTTTCCCATAAATCGTACACTTTCAAAAATCCAATCTCACCCCTCCCCTCCAAATCTTCCCCATAACCCCTCCCCTCCAAATCTTCCCCATCACCCCTCCCCTCCAAATCTTCCCCATCACCCATCCCTTTCAAATCTCCCCCCTTGCCCCCTCCCTCCTAAACTACCCCCTCACCCCTCCCCGCCAAGACGCCCCCTCGCCCCTCCCCTCCTAGACTCCTGCCTCACCCCTCCCCTCCAAATCTCCCCCATATCCCATCCCTTTCAAATCCCTCCCCTTGTCCCTTCCCTCCCAAACTCCCCCCTCACCCCTCCCCTTCAAATCTCCCCACCCTCATTGCTTCTCAATTTCCCCCCTCTCACTCCCCCTCCTCAAAGCATCCTCCCCGCTTCTTCCCCCTTCAAACTCTCACCTCCATCTCCCCCAACCTTCTGCCTCGCTCTTCCCCCTCCTCAAATAACACCTCATTGTGGCTCACCCAATCACCATCAAACCTTTTGTCCGCCCCATCCTTCCCTTTCTCCGAGCTATTTTGAAATCTCTGACACACCTTCAACAGCTCTCCCGACCTCTTCCACCTCTTCCACATCTTACCCTACCCCTCCTCCCCCCTGTTCTGTATCTGATGCTCCCCCTTCCTCTTCATTAACGGTATGGACCTCAAACATCCGGGGCCTTCGTTCAAACTTAACTGATCTCTCCATACAGGTTGCTTCTGTCAAACCAGACGTGATCTGCTTAACAGAAACTTTCCTCCTTTATGATGTCTCTGATTCCATAGTATCTCTCCCGGGCTACTCCCTCCTCCGGTATGATAGACCTGAGCCTCGTCCTGGAGGCGGGGTTGCTATCTTTATCAAAAACTCTCTTCCTCACTCACCCTGCACTGCACTCTCTCCACCTCACCCCCAGGAATACCTCTGGCTACGGCTTCCCCTTCGCTCCCACCTCTTGTTCATATGTGTGTTGTACCGTCCAACAAACAGTGATGACTCCATCTACATCTCGCTGTCTGATGATATGGACCAACTTCTATCTACTCATCCCAACTCTCTCTTCCTCATATGTGGTGATTTCAACTGTCATCATGCCAGTTGGCTGGGTGTGGGTACCTCTCTCACCAGCCATGGCTCCTCAGCAAAGGACTTCTGCGACTCACTGGGACTGACACAATCTGTCAATTTCCCGACACGGATCTCAGTCAACGGAACATCTTCTCTTCTGGACTTGGTTATGACTAACTTCCCTGAAAATGTCTGCTGCTCTTCTTCTGCTCCGATCGGATCATCTGATCATGTCCTTGTTAAAGTGGACATCTCTCTGACCATCCTCAGGGAGCCTGCTCAGCGTCGACGAGTCTGGCATTTCACTCAGGCCAAATGGCACGGTCTTCAAGCAGCCATCAATCATCTGGACTGGTCTCCCATCTCTACCACCTCTGACATCAACTCATCCTGGGAATTCTTCCAAAGTAAATTGCTCTCTCTCATGCACAGATTTATCCCATCTCGTCTTCAGTTGTCATACCCTTCCTCCCGTCCATGGTACACGGAATCTTGTGGTGAGGCTGTTGCCCAGAAACAACTTGCCTTCGTCTACTGGAAAGCAAATCCAACGGAAGGAAATCTCATTTCCTTTCACAAAGCCCGAAACAAGTGTGTGTCCACCCTCAGGAGAACCAGGAAACAATATCTCTCCGTTCTCAAGACCGAACTCTCTTATCTGTCTCCCTCTTCCAAATCCTGGTGGCGTCTGGTCAAATCCGTTTCTGGTGTTTGTTCCCCCTCCATCCCCTCCCTTACCTCAAACGGCTACACATCTGACTCCGCACGTGAAAAAGCTGAATGCCTCAACTCTGTGTTTGCCTCTAAATCCTGTGTCCCAAACCCATCCCTCTCTGTACCCACCATACCCAGTCGTACCCTGCTGCTCCTGGACTCCGTGTCCTTTCCTCCTGACAAGGTGGAAAAGTTTCTGTCAACCCTCGACTCTGATTCTGCAACTGGACCCGACGGCATCAGCCCACGGGTCCTAAAATCCTGCTCTGCTGCTCTATCTCACCCTCTCTCTGTTCTCTTCACCCTCTCTTTTGCTCAAGGTCAACTGCCATCTGCTTGGAAATCAGCCAACATCACCGCTTTGCACAAAAAAGGTGCAAAAACAGATCCTAGCAACTACAGACCAATCAGCCTTCTCCCAATTATCAGCAAAGTCATGGAATCCATCATTGCTTCGGATATGAAATCTTTCCTCTTCTCCAATGGCTTGATCTCTGATCATCAATTTGGTTTCAGACCAGGTCACTCTACTCTGGACATGCTGCTTCTGCTGTCTCAACAATGGATGGAGGTCCTCAATGCCAAACAGGAAATTAGAGCTGTCTCCCTCGACATATCACGTGCCTTCGACACGGTCTGGCACCCCGCTCTGCTCACCAAACTCTCCTCCTTTGGTATCCATGGAAATCTCCACGCATGGCTGGCAGACTTCCTCTCTAGTCGTCGTCAACGTGTGGCCCTGAATGGGTTTCTCTCATCTCCTCTTCCTGTTCAGGCTGGAGTTCCCCAAGGCAGTGTTCTGGGCCCCGTGCTTTTTCTGGTCTTCATCAATGATCTCTCTGACACTCTCGAAAATCCTCTCTATCTCTTTGCTGATGACTCCACTCTCTGCCGCTCCATTCCTCTTCCCTCAGATCGGCAGTCTGCTGCCTCCTCCCTCTCTGAAGACCTGGACAAAATCACAGACTGGTCAAACAAGTGGAACATGTCTTTCAATCCTGACAAATCTCACACTCTTACTATGTCTCTCCGAAAAGATCGACTGGACAACACTCCCATCTACTTTCTCAACAATCCTCTCCAAGAAGTTCTGTCGCTCAAGATTTTGGGTCTCACTATCTGCCATGATCTTTCTTGGGAAAACCACATTTCCAAGCTGGCCTCCAAAGCCAGTCGCCGACTGGGCATCCTCCGTCGTGCGAAGTCCTTCCTCGGCACACCTGAGCTCCTCACCACATACAAGGCTTTCATCCGCAGCTCAATGGAATACTGTTCTCCCCTATGGGCCGGTGCTCCTGCCTCACACCTAGCTCGGCTTCACGCTGTTGAAACCAAAGCTTTCAGAATTATTGGAATCTCCCGCGATGAAGCTATCTCTGAGGGCCTTTCACTCACTCACCGCAGGCAGGTAGGTGGTCTTTCTGTCTTCTACCGACTCCTCTCCGGCCTTGCACCCCCAGCTCTCTCTGTGCTCTGTCCCCCAAATATTCCTACAGGTCGCACAAGATCTGCCAGCAACCCTCTGATGGTTAAACTGCCGAAATCTCGGCTCTCTGCTCACCTTCACTCTTTCATTTCTCTTTTCTCCCGCCTCTGGAACAAACTCCCTCACTCCCTTCAATCCCACTCCTCCCTCCAGGTCTTTAAAACAGCTGTTCACCACCATCTCTTATCTTCCCCCATCCAAAACCTTGATCTTTTCTACCCCCGCTAATTCACCCCAGATCCACCTTGTTTGAAATTCCAACTTCTTTCCTGGAAGTCCTGGCAGTGTCCATATGTTTTATACCCCTCCCAACGCCCCCTTCCCATGCCCCCCCCCCCCCAAAGCCCTCGCCCTCTCTCAGATCTCTCGATGTCTCCATGTTTCTCGGTCCCTGCTCTCAAATGTTGTGTTTGTGTCCTTCCCCCTCTCTCCCCATCTTGTCTACCGCTCCCGATGTTATATGTTTTATGTGTCGGTTTGTCTTTCTGTGTGATTAATGTTCGCTTTCACGAGCCTCGATCTTGTATACAAAAAAAAAAAAAAAAAAAAAAAAAAAAAATAGACGATTTTCTATACAGGTATGAAAAATTAACACCGAGAGTCTTCCTAAGGACACACTATTGGTGCACACACCGAAAGATAAATACAGTTTAGACAAAAACACAATTGTGAACAATTACTTAACTTCGAAAGCGTGAGAGCATGGACAGCTTCGAAAAGACGTGACTCGCCGACAAAGATCTCGCGAGATCTGACGCATTACTGCCATGAAATGGGCGCATTACTTGTTGACTGCCAAGTTGATTATGTAAAATTGTTAAGCTGGTCTGGTAATCGTCGGTTGTGTCATCCTTTGTTTAAGATGGGTATTTAAGATGGGCCTACAGTGTATAGGTTTAGAGACAGTCTGAGTCATTGAAAAGATGATTCAACTTACGACTGAACAGTGGACCTTCGTGGTTACAACCTTTTACCAAACTGGAAGTTTGCAGCGAACTCGTGATGCGTTCAGGGAACGTTTCCCAGAACGTGAGCCTCCAGCAGCCAAAACCATCTGAGCGAATGCTAGAAAATACCAAGAGCATGGCACTAGCCTCAACCGCAACAAGGGGAATTCTGGTAGGAGGCACACTGGGTGATCGAAAATGAACATTGCAGCAGTAAGGCAGCAAGTTTTGGAGCATCCTAGGGATACCAGCGCAAGACGAAATGGGATGGGATTGCCTTCGGCAACATTCAACCGAATCACAAGACTGGACCTCCACCAACATCCATATCGGATTCACATCCGGCATCAACTTACGCCAGGGGAATTTGCCAGGAGGCTGGTGCTTGCCGGATGGTTGATAGCACGTTGGGAAGCAGATGTCAATTTCCTGCGGTATCTCGTTATCGGCGACGAAGCTGCTTTCGCCATGGATGGCAAGATCAATACCCATAATGTTCTTGAATATGCACCGACAGGACAACCCCCAGAATTTAATTTTGACACCAACATGAATCGACAAAAGTGGACTGTTTGGTTGGGACTTTGTGGAAGTGGTCAGGTGATCGGACCATTTTCTTTCTAAGGAATGTCAATGGTAACAGGTATCTGCAGATGATCAATGATGAAGTTTTACTGCAGCTGGAGGAGAACTTTGAGCGACAGGTTTGTGGTGTCTTCAGATATCTCTGGTGGGCCCAAGACAGTGCCCCAGCACATCGTCTTATCACTGTCCGAGATAAACTGAGGGAACTCTTTGGAGACCGAGTCATTGCCCTCAACCATGCAGTGGAATGGCCACCAAGATCACCTGACCTCACATCATGTGATTATTTATTTTGGGGACATTTAAAGAACAAGGTGTTCGTAACTCCTCCCCGTGATCTTGACGAATTGCAGGGCCGTATTCGATATGAAGTGGATGCTTTGCGCAATGACCCGGCTATGGTGAGACGAGTAGTTCAGGGCATGCTCCGCCGCTGTGAGCTTTGTGTTGAAAGGGGAGGTGGACATGTTGAAGGTGTGGGTGCATAAAGGCCAATCATTCCTGAGAAAAGTTCACATCTGACGTTCATTTTGCGCCAATTATCCTGACTTGCATCGATTAGCCAAACTTGTAAAAATGCGATTTGAACTTGTCATTTTCAATGAAAATGTAGTCGGTCATGTGTGACAGCAATGATGCATGTAAGGTATCAATGGAAAGCTGAGGATCTCCTCTTAATTAGTAAACCACATATCAATTGTCAAAATAAATAACCTTTGCATATTAACCCCTTGAATTCTGATTGCCTTTTTTTTTTGATATGCACTGTATTGTTGCGGACATGAGAATGTTTTTTTTTGTTGTTGTTGTTGTGTAAATTGTTGTAAAAGTATCGCCCTCCTTGCTCCAGTTATGTATAAAGGTCAAAGTGCGTCCCGTAATTAGTTCATAAACACCACACGTTAGCCAATCATAGATTTCCCCCCTTGTTGACAGTTATATCCTTATTATGTGTATTAGGCTAAGGATTTGTCTTCCATTAATTTGACACTCCATTGCACTGCATTAAATAAAGTAGATCCCTCCGACATGGCATCTTCCAAGTGCCAGGTTTAGCCACTTTGCTGCATTTCATCTGCCGTCCACTATGCTGCATTTCATCTGCCGTCCACTATGCTGCATTTCATCTGCCGTCCACTTTGCTACATTTCATCTGCCGTCCACTATGCTGCATTTCATCTGCCGTCCACTTTGCTGCATTTCATCTGCCGTCCACTTTGCTGCAATTGCCAACTGCATTTTGGGCGGTTTTATTCATTCGCCATTGCTGCCCTTTGGCTGGGGCTAGCTCGAATCACCCCAAAACCACCATTGGCCACGAGGCAAAGTCGGGGAAGAAGGGCGTGTCTCCACCTCGTCATAGAGGGGAGGAGTGAACCAGCCCTTGCCGACCAACCCAGAACGAGGGGTTGGCTTTAGAGGGCGGAGAGAGAACGTTTGGGGGAGGTTCACAAAAGGGTCAAGGGTGGGGCTTGTATAACCCGAGGCAGAGGCCCCCAGAGAGAGTCGAGGAGGGAGGAGATCAGAACACAGAAAGGCCTTGAAGTAGTTGGACGAAGCAAGAGAGGAAGTTGTTGGACTGGGTTGGACTAAGAAAGAGAGAGAAAGAGTCCTGGGGCTTGTGAGAGAAGGAGAGAGAACCGGTCACACCAACCCCCCACCAGCAGCGTTGGCTCCACCAGGCAGCTCGGACCCGTTACCCCGCGCACACCACAGGATCGGTGGCATCGGCAGCCGTCGAGGTCCAGCCCGACGTCCCGTGCGGGATCAGGCTCCAGCCAGCTCCGTACCTTCCCCCCCCCTCCAGCCATCCACCTCCTGCCATTCCTGTCATCATTCCCCGCGTGAGTCTGTCTTTTGTTTGTTCTGTCCTGGGTTAATTAAGACTGTAGGTAAGCTAGCATTGCACTGTGTCTCTGATATCTTCTGTAAATTGTTTTATTATCCTTCCTTCTCCTTGGTTTCTTTGATTGTGTAAATAGTAGGAATAAATTTAGTAGCATTTCAAACCTTTTTGTCTTCTTCTTCTTCTTCTTCTTCTTCCTCTTCTTCACATCCATGTCGCCTTTGTCTTTTCCCTATTGAATATCTGTGGCGTGATTTTGGCCAACGTTCAGGAATCGGGTTAGTAGGGGTAACTGTTAGGGCCGCGGCGCCATCCGCTCGGCAAATCAACATCCTATCCGCGGTCCGTAACAGTATATATGGATTACAAACTTAGGAATTCAAGAGTATAACTCAGACTCTGGTAGACTCAAAAGTTGCCTTGTGATGGAAAGATATACATATGTGCAGTCTTGTGTAAATACTAAGTAGGGAATAGAGTTTGTGAAACAAAACAGAACTTCTCTGTCATCAAGTTACCCGCTGAAAAGATAATGGCTATCCGAATCCCTCGGCCCCCGATCAATCCCCTCCCTACTTCTTGCTTCCTAATCGGCGATCCCTGTCCCCCAGATCTACCCCTCCCTAATCCCTTATCAGAATCCCTCGGCCCCCCGATCTCCTCCTCCTGTGGAGACACAGTCATCATTCCCCTATTGTTCAAAATGATATAAATTGAGCTAAGTTCGTGCAATCGAGGAAGAATGCTTATTTCTGACCCGGGTCCTGTGCTGTGAATCCTGTGCTGTGAGTTTTGTAATGTATTTCTGTTGTAACCAAATGAGTATTTTTCCCAGTATTATAAAAATATTTACAAGTGGCTTTGTTTATGTACACAAAATTGTTCTTCAACAATTTGGCACCCAACGTGGGGCCACTTCAGGCAGGAGTTGAGTTCTTCTTAGCCTCTGCTGAACGTGGCTTCGTACCATGTTAATATTTAATAACACTGTTGTTGTGTGTAGATGTAATATGTATTTATGTTCCAAAGGGTTTCAAGAGAACTCCTTCGACGCGTTGGTTGTGTGTTTTGTGCGTATATTTCATGTATTGTGTGTGTATAGTGTTGGTTTAAAGCCCCGGAGTTACAGATATATATGGAATATATGAATATATGAATGTATTATATATGAATTCCAGGTAGGTGACGTAAAAAATACGGAGATCCACTGGAAATTGTGTGGGGCGGCCGCCCGACGTTATGTTGAATTATAAGGTGTATATTGAGATGGGATGAGGTAAAAAGGTGTGAATTCCAGGTTAGGTGACGTGAGAAGAACACAGAGATCCGCTGGAAATTAATTTGCAAAAGATTGGCCAACCTAAAGTTGTGTTGTATTTTTAGATGAGGTGTACATTCTCGACGACCTTCTAATATTTTGCCTTAAAAGCTTTTGAGCTGTCCCGAAAATTGTGTTCAAATAGTTGATATCCTGTTTAATGAAAATGTATCTAAGTTGAACCCAGGTGTTATGCTCTCTCTAACCACTGAGAGGCGTCTATAAGAACTCGGACGACCATCGCTCCGAAACATTCCTGTGACATTAAATCCATGACACGTAGACTCGAATGGTGCGTATATGTAGATAATCCAGGCTTGCTTGCATTGATTGATATTACTGAACTTTCTCCATGATTCCATGATCCTGATATATTTCATGATTGTATTGTTACAGGATGTTGCCAGAGATCGAATTGTCATTAAACCGACTACTAGGTCAAAGTTGTGGAACTGATTTTCATTACAATTAATGACAATTCGTCTCGCCGTCCGAACGAGAACACGAGGCGAACGAGAGTGACATGGCGGGACACAAAATCATCCAGGTGCCGCTCTTTGCAGCCGACCCACAAGCAGCGGACGCGGCCGCGGAGCTGACACATTGGCTGAAAACCTTGGATAATCAATTCAAGGCTCAGGAAGCCGCCGTCACCGATGAAACGAAATTAGACGTACTACAAACAAAGGTACACCACAACGTGTCCCGGGCAATCGAACAATGTGTGACGTTCGATGCCGCCGTGGCAGAGCTGAAGCGTATTTACATTAAAAAACGAAGCGCGGTCTATTCCCGGCATCTGCTCACAATACGAAGACAACAGCCCATGGAGACTTTAGATCACTTCACACAAGAGCTCCGACGTCTGCTGACCGAGAGTGCACCGGAGGTACGTACACATGAACAAGTTTGTGATGATCTTGTTCACAATTCTTTCATCGCTGGACTTAAATCCCCAGTAGTCAGACAGAGACTTCTTGAAGAAGCCAACTCGACACTCGCTGAAGCACTACGGCTGTCTCACATCTATACCCAAGCACGGGAACAATCCGACGTGTATGAACACCCATACGTCACTGCGGGGACATCTCGACAAGCTCGACCGGAGAGAGCGACCGCCGAGGACGCGGATGCAGCCATGGCATCTCTGCTGGAATCGGAGACCCCGGCCACTCCCGAGGAGGATTTTGATCCGGGCTTGATGGCAGCAGCAGCAGCCGGACCCAAGCCTGGACGTAACGCTACGTGCTATTTCTGCGGGAACCGAAAACATCTCAGGTCTGTTTGCCCGGCTCGAGATGTGACATGTCATTTGTGCACAAAGACAGGTCATTTTGCAAAAGTTTGCCGATCGACGTCACGGGGCAAACGAGCCCGCTCGACGATGAATGTGCTTATCGCCGAGCCAGCGGGCCGAGCGAAGCGCGGGGCGCCTCGCCCGACTTTGATGAGGATCGCACCTTCCCGTGGGCCCCTGGCTGTGCGCTCGACCTAGGTGAGATTCGTCGCGCCGACTAAACAAGTGACGCAAACACGACAGAACGCGGTGCGACCGTCCTTGGCCGGCATTCTTCCGCCACCCTGCCAACTTTCCGGATCGGCCACCCGAACGGCTAATGTTGGCTTTGAAACTCCGCGCGTGACACGAGCGCCATCCAGAGGCTGCACGTATGAACTACAAGCTACTGCTACGGCATGGAAAACTTTAGCTGGCGTTGGATCCACGCGCGAGGCACGAGCGCCTCGCCTAGACGACTCGATAAATGCAGGTCCACCTGGCCTGGCTCGATCTATAATTCCACTTATGATCGAGGGAATTTTTGCTAATGCTTTGATCGATACAGGTTCCACAGATAGTTATGTTGATTATCGACTGGTGCAAAAACATGGATGGCCGATTCTTGGGACAAGACGTCGAATATTTATGGCCTCTCAGGGGCTTAGGCTCAGCACAAATGGGGAATGTCGACTGAAGCTTGTGATTAAGGGACGAATGTTTCCGGATGTGCATCTCATGGTCTTACAAGCATTTGCTAGGACATGATTTTCTCAAGCGACATGGACGGTTGGAAATGGAATTTGGTGGCACTGATACGCTTGCTGTGTGCGCCCTTGCAGGGATGGAAATTGAGCCGCTGTCGCTGTTCCCCAATATGACCACGGACTGTACACCTGTAGCGGTTAAATCGCAACGTTACTCACGAGCTGACGCGCAATTCATTGCGGGAGAAACGGCCCAGCTATTAAAGGAAGGTATCATAGAACCTAGTCGGTCGCCATGGCAGGCCCAAGTTCTAGTGGTACGAAGTGAAGCGCATCGCAAACGCATGGTAATCGACTATTCTCAGACGATTAATCGATTTACACAGCTAGACGCCTACCCCCTTCCGGGAATGGACTCCCTGGTTCGACAGGTGTCCCAGTATTCGGTCTATAGCACTCTCGATCTGCATAGTGCGTATCATCAAATCCCCATCTCCGAGGCCGACCGTATCTATACCGTGTTTGAATCGGGTCAAAGGTTATGCCAGTTCACCCGGCTACCTTTCGGGGTCACGAACGGGGTCGCGTGTTTTCAGAGGGCTATGGACGACCTCATCGCTAAGGAGAACTTGACCGACGTCTTTGTATATCTGGACAATCTCACGGTTTGCGGGCATGACCAGGAACATCATGATGCTAATCTGAAGCGCTTCCTCGAGATCGCGCAGAGGTATCGCTTAACTATGAATGCGGCTAAATGTCGTTACTCCGCTCGCACGATAGATGTTCTGGGGTACACCGTGACCCACGGCTCTGTTGCTCCAGATAAGGAGCGTCTGCGACCCTTGCTAAGACATGGCCCCGCCCTGCGATCGTGCTTCGCTGAAGCATGCTCTCGGGCTGTTCGCTCATTATTCTAAGTGGGTACAAAATTTATCCGTGAAACTCCACCCACTTGTGGAATGCTAAGCGTTCCCCATGAGCCTTGCTGCCAAGGCTGCTTTCCATGGCCTTAAGTCCGACATCGCTGGCGCCGCTGTGGCGACGATTGACGAGAATAAATCTTTCGTTTTGGAAAGTGATGCATCGGATCATGCGATAGCAGCGACACTCTCCCGGGGGGGGGGGGGGGGGGGGGCGCCCTGTGGCTTTCTTTTCGCGAACTCTCACCTCCGCTGAGCGGAGACAATCGTCTGTCGAAAAGGAGGCGTACGCGATTGTCGAGTCGATTTGGCGTTGGCCTCCCTATTTGCTCGGACGATGCTTCCAAATTATCACGGACCAACAGAGCATTGCGTTTATGTACGACACCCTGCATGCTCAACGCATTAAGAATGAGAAAATCACTCGCTAGCGCATCAAACTCGCCGATTTCTGCTACACCATCCAATATCGCCCTGGGAGGGACAACCTGGTTGACGACGCCTTATCGTGGCTAGCAACGTGTGCGGGCCTCATATCTTTGGAGGATCTGCGCGCTTTGCACGACACTCTGTGCCATCCTGGGGTGACACGTTTCGCTCATTTTGTGCATAGTCATAACCTGCCATACTCGGTTGAAGACATTCGCCAGGTCTGTCACAACTGTTCTGTATGTGCTGAACTCAAACCGCGTTTTTACAACCCTCCTATGGGGACACTGGTCCGAGCAATGAGGCCGTGGGAGAGATTGGCGATGGACTTCAAAGGGCCACTGCCGGCGTCACCGGCATCGAGTAACTCTCGTTATCTGCTCACTATCGTTGATGAGTTCTCGAGATTCCCTTTCGCTTTCATATGCGCAGATATGACGGCCGCTACGGTTATCCGGTGCCTGCAGAACTTGTTTTCTATGTTTGGGAACCGGCCTATGTGCATACCGATCGAGGTGCGGTGTTCCTGTCCCAGGAGGTGAGGAGCTTCTTACTTCAGCATAATGTCGCTTCTAGCTATACCACTCCGTATAGACCGCAGGCGAATGGGCAGGTCGAACGCTTCAATGGGATTATATGGAGAGCCGTCACGCTAAGCCTTAGGTCCCTCGGCCGAGGCCTAGATAAATGGGCCTGGTCGTTACCTGCGGCGCTGAACTCAATCAGGACTTTACTGTGTACGGCCACCAACCAGACTCCCCACGAATGGATGTTTCATCACCCGAGGAGCTCGGAAGTATCCGACCTTCACCTAGTTGGCTTGCTGAGCCAGGGCCGGCCTACCTCAAACGTGCGGTTCACACGAGCAAGTATGATCCACTAGTGGATAAGGTGCAAGTATTCCAAGCTAATCCCGAGCATGCTTGCGTGTTGACTGTTGATGGCAGATGGATGCGAGTTCACTGTCTCCGTACGCCACCTGGCCCCTTGCGGGGACATCGACGAACCAATTTACGAGTCTATGGACTCTCCCGTTGCTCCGCCTATGGAGCATCTGCCGTCCATCTCGCCGCCAAATACACCCCAGCCGGTAGGCACTGTGGTGCCACCTTCTTCACCTGACTCAGGCGGCTACTCTGACGCGGGGGACTCCGGACTTGGGGATGTAGTACCCGGTAGTTTCCGGACCCATGCTGGAAGGGAAATTCGTCGCCCCGATCGCTACGGATGGACTAGACTGACATGGACTGACATCGCTGCTCTACTAATGCTGCTGCGTGCTTGACTCCTGCCTAGCGGAAGTGTAGTTCTAACGGCGGGGAGAATGTAATAAAAATGTATCTAAGTTGAACCCAGGTGTTATGTTTTTTTTTTTTTTTTTTTTTTGTATACTGAATTTGGGAGCAGGAGGCGTGGGAAGGGGGGGGGGGGAGAGAGGTATAAAACACAAGGGGAACGAAATTAGCGGGGGTAGAAAAGATCAAGGTTTTGGATGGGGGAGGTTAAGAGATGGTGGTGAACAGCTGTTTTAAAGACCTGGAGGGTGGAGTGGGATTGAAGAGAGTGAGGGAGTTTGTTCCAGAGGCGGGAGAAAAGAGGAATTGAAGGAGTGAAGGTGAGCAGAAAGTCTTGATTTTGGCAGTTTAACCATAAGAGGGTTGCAGGAAGATCTTGTGCGACCTGTAGAAATATTTGGGGGACAGAGCCCAGAGAGAGCTGGGGGGGGCAAGGCCAGAGAGGAGTCGGCAGAAGACGGAAAGACCACCAACCTGCCTGCGGTGAGTGAGTGAAAGGCCCTTGGAGTTAGCTTCATCGCGGGAGATTCCAATGATTCTGAACGCTTTGGTTTCAACAGCGTGAAGACGAGCTAGGTGTGAGGCAGGAGCACCAGACCAGAGGGGAGAGCAGTATTCCATAGAGCTGCGGATGAAAGCCTTGTATGTGGTGAGGAGCTCAGGTGTGCCAAGGAAGGACTTCGCATGACGGAGGATGCCCAGTCGGCGACTGGCTTTGGAGGCCAGATTTGAAATGTGGTTTTCCCAGTAAAGATCATGGCAAATAGTGAGAACCAAAAGCTTGAGTGACAGAACTTCTTGGAGAGGATTATTCAGAAAGTGGATGGGAGGGTTTTCCAGTCGGTCTTTTCGGAGAGACATCATAAGAGTGTGAGATTTATCAGGATTGAAAGACATGTTCCATTTGTTTGCCCAGTCTGTGATTTTGTCCAGGTCTGCAGAGAGTGAGGCGGCTGCAGACTGCCGATCTGAGGGATGAGGAATGGAGCGACAGAGAGTAGAGTCGTCAGCAAAGAGATAGAGAGGATTTTCAAGAGAGTCAGAGAGATCATTGATGAAGACCAGAAAAAGCACAGGGCCCAGAACACTACCTTGGGGAACTCCAGCCTGAACAGGAAGAGGAGATGAGAGAAACCCATTCAGGGCCACACGTTGACTACGACCAGAGAGGAAGTCCGCCAGCCATGCGTGGAGATTTCCATGGATACCAAAGGAGGAGAGTTTGGTGAGCAGAGCGGGTGCCAGACCGTATCGAAGGCACGTGAAATGTCAAGGGAGACGGCTCTAATTTCCTGTTTGGCGTTGAGGACCTCCATCCATTGTTGAGAAAGCAGAAGCAGCATGTCCAGAGTAGAGTGACCAGGTCTGAAACCAAATTGATGATGCTTTGAGGAGGAGGGGTGAGAGGGGAGTCTAGGCGGGGAGGAGCGAGGGAGAGTCTCGGAGGGGAGGAGTGTGGGGGGAGTTTAGGAGGGAGGGGAAGGAAGGGGCAAGGGGGGAGATTTGAAAGGGATGGGTGATGGGGAGGATTTGGAGGAAAGCGGTGATGGGGAAGTTTTGGAGGGGAGGGGGGAGTGGTCTCTAACCAATGAGAGGCGTCTATAAGAACTCGGACTACCATCGCTCCGTAACATTCCTGTGACATTTAATCCATGACACGTAGACTTGAATGGTACGTATACGTAGATAATCCAGGCTTGCTTGTATTGATTGATATTACTGAACTTTCTCCATGATTCCATGATCCTGATATATTGCATGATTGTATTGTAACAGGATGTTGCCAGAGATCGAATTGTCATTAAACCTACTACTATGTCAAAGTTGTGGAACTGATTTTCATTACATCCTGTAAGAATGTTTACGGTGAAGGAGTCCGGGCTCCAGCAGAATACGGACAAAAGGATGGCAAGGCACAAACTCGTCCGAGAAGATATTTATTCGTAAAACCAACTCGGGAACACTGAAAAGCCCGTTTATCTGGCTGCATTATAAAGCACAACCAGAAACCAAAACCGAAAGCCACGCCTCTCAAGCGAGGCGTGCTTCGGTGGTCACGTGATCAACAGGTGTAGCTGATTATACCCGCACGCGCGGCACGCTTTGGTGGTCATGTGACCAGCCACTCTGGCGCCGTGGTTCCCCGCCGGTGACGTCACCGGCTGGAGCAAGGAGATTCTGATGCTGGTCTTGCTTGGGGGACCCATGGGTCGGTATACACGCCCCCCCAGAATGGACTTGGTCCAGGGAGGTCAACCTGAGGGGGGTCCGGATGACCCGACCGAAACGACCCCTGGCCGGTCGTGGGGGGGGGGGGGGGGGTCCGGTGTGGTGGTGGATGGTCGGACGGGGGGGTGTAGTGGCCGGGGGGTGGCCGCGCCGCGGTGGTAGAGCCAGCCGTGGCGGCTGGCCGACGTCCATGTGGGCCGGTTTGAGGCGGTCCAGCGAGATCCGGTCCGCCCGGCCGCCGATGAAGGACTTGTTGTCCCGGCGTAGGACCCGGAAGGGTCCGTCGTAAGGTGGCCGGGGCGGCCCACGGTGCGCGTCGTGGCGCACAAAGACGTACTCCGCCGTGCGGAGTGCTGGGGGGATGTAGGAGTGGGGGTCGCCGTGGCGGGACGTTGGCACCGGGGCGAAACGTTGGGCGGCCTCCTGGAAGTCCGTGCGCTGGTGCACGGCGGACCAGGGGCTGGTGGCGTCGGGCACGAACTCGCCCGGGACGCGGAGAGTCTGGCCGTACACCAGCTCGGCGGTGGACACCTGGAGGTCCTCCTTGGGGGCCGTGCGGAGGCCCAAAAGGACCCACGGGAGCCGGTCGGCCCACCCGGCATCCTGGAGGCCGGCCATGAGTGTGGCCTTCATGGAGCGGTGAAACCGCTCACACAACCCGTTGGCTTGGGGGTGGTAGGCCGTGGTGCGGTGCAGAGTGACTCCCAACGAGCGGGCGACCACGCCCCAAAGTTCGGACGTGAACTGTGGGCCGCGGTCGAATGAGATGTCCGCCGGTGCGCCGAAGCGCGCGACCCAGGTGGCGATGAACGCCTGCGCCACGTCGGCGGTGGTGGTGGAGGTGAGGGGCATGGCCTCCGGCCACCTGGTGGTCCTGTCCATCATGGTGAGCAGGTGGGTGAACCCCCGCGATGGGGGCAGGGGACCCACCAGGTCCAAGTGGAAGTGGTCGAAACGCCGCTTGGGCACGGTGAAAGGAGCCAACGGAGCCAGGGTGTGACGGTGGACCTTGGCCCGCTGGCAGGCTGTGCAGGCGTTGGCCCAGTCGCGGACGTCCCGTCGCAACCCGTGCCAGACGAAGCGTGCCGACACCAGCTTCTGGGACGCCTTCTGGCCTGGGTGCGAGAGGTCGTGGAGGGAAGCGAAAATGCGGCGCCGCCAGGAGACCGGCACAACGGGGCGCGGTCGGCCCTGGGAGACGTCGCAAAGCAGGACCGTGCCCACGAAGGGGACGTCAGCCAAGCGGAGGCCCGTGTCTGCCACCCTGAGCGCCTGCACCATGCCGTCGGTGGCCTGGTCCATCGCCATCAGGGCGAAATCCACGCCGAGGTGGACGGCGTTGGCGCCGGCCCGAGAAAGGCAGTCGGCCACGGTGTTGTCTTTCCCGGCGACGTGCCGGATGTCCGTGGTGTATTCCGACACGGCGGAGAGGTGGCGCTGCTGGCGGGCCGACCACGGCTCCGTGACCTTGGCCATTGCGAAAATCAATGGCTTGTGGTCGACAAAGGCCGTGAATGGGCGGGCCCTCCAGGAGGTGGCGAAAATGGCGGACGGCCAGGTACAGCCCGAGGAGCTCGCGGTCGAACGTGCTGTACTTTAGCTCGTTGGGCAGGAGTTGCCTGCTGAAGAACGCGAGTGGCTGCCAGGCCCCGTTCACCCATTGTTCATGGGCCGCGCCCACGGCGTAGTCGGAGGCGTCCGTGGTGAGGGCGATGGGGGCATGGGGTACCGGGTGGGCCAGCAGCGTGGCGTTGCCGAGGGCCCGTTTCGTGCCAGCAAAAGCCGCGTCCATGTCCGTGGACCAGACGTCGTGCTTTGCCGGCTGGCCTCGGAGGGCGGCATACAAGGGCCGCATGAGTTGCGCCGCTCGGGGCACGAAGCGGTGGTAGAAGTTCACCATCCCGAGGAACTCCTGCAGCGCCTTGACGGAGCGGGGGCGTGGGAAAGCGGCGATGGCCTCGACTTTGGCCGGCAGCGGCACAGCGCCGTTCCGGGTGATGCGGTGGCCCAAAAAGTCGATCGTCGCCGCACCAAAGTGACATTTGGCCGGGTTGACAATCAAGCCGTGCTCGCTGAGGCGGCCGAAGAGCGTCCGGAGGTGGAGGAGGTGCTCGGCTCTGGACGTGCTGGCGACGAGGATGTCGTCCAGGTAGGTGAAGAGGAACGGCAGGTTGCGCAGCACGCCGTCCATCAGGCGCTGGAACGCCTGCGCCGCGTTTTTGAGGCTGAAGGGCATCCGGAGGAACTCGAAGAGGCCGAAAGGTGTGATCACGGCCGTCTTCGGGATGTCGGCCGGGCGGACGGGCACCCGGTGGTACCCCCGAATCAGGTCCACTTTAGAAAAAATGGTCTGCCCCGCCAACCGGGCGGAAAAATCCTGGATGTGCGGGACGGGGGTACCTGTCGGGGGTAGTGGCGTCGTTGAGGCGGCGGTAGTCGCCGCATGGCCGCCATCCGCCCCCCGGCTTCGGGACGATGTGCAACGGCGAGGCCCAGGCGCTGCCGGAGCGCCGTACGATGCCGAGGCGCTCCAGCACCGTGAACTCGGCCTTGGCGACGGCGAGTTTGGCGGGGTCGAGACGGCGAGCCCGGGCGTACACCGGCGGGCCCGTAGTGGGGATGTGATGCTCGATGCCGTGCCTCACCGCGATGGCCGAAAACGTCGGCCGCGTGAGGGCCGGGAACACCGCGAGGAGACATGCGAAGTCGTCCGCCAATGGGAGGGCGCAGGAAAACTCGGTGGGTGCGGCCCGGCTCAAGGCGCACGCCAGGGAGCTGAAAGTCTCGGCGTTGACGAGACGCCGGCGTTTCACGTCTACCAGCAGCCCATGGGCACACAAGAAATCGGCCCCGAGCAAAGCCATGGGGATGTCCGCCGTTACGAACTCCCAGTGAAAGAGCTGGCTGCCGAAGCGGAGCGCGACGGTGCGTGGGCCGAAAGTGCGGATGGCGGAGCCGTTGGCCGCGACCAATGGGGGGCCGCAGACGGCGGCCCGCCTGTTCTCCGCCGAAGCGGGAATGACGCTCAGCTGGGTGCCGGTGTCGCAGAGGAAGCGCCGCCCCAACGCTCGGTCCGCGATGAACAGCAGGTTTCCGGAACGGCCGGCATTCATTGCTGGGAGGGAACGCCGGCTCGCCCGTTTCCCGACTTGCCGAGCGTGCACGGGGGTCGGCATGATCGGGCCTGCCGCCCAAACCTGGCATGGAAATAGCACCAGGCCGGGTCCGGCGGGGGCTCCGGTCGACGCGTCGGGACCGGGCGAAGCGGCGTCGCCGCTGCCAGTCGTGCCGGCCCGGCGGTCTCCGGGAAGGAGATTGCGTCGCGGGTTTCGGGCGGGTGGGCGGGAGGCTCCCGGCCGCCACCCCGACGAGCTGGCCCGCCGCTCCGGCGAGCTGGCTTGCCGAAGCGATCTTGTCGGCCTCCTTGGCGAGGTCGCGGGGGTTTACGATGGTCGTACTTGCCAGGGCGACCCGTACTGGGGCCGGCAGCTGGCGAAGAAAGAGCTCCTGAAACAGGAAATCCGAGGGGTGCTCGCCGAGCAACGCGAGCATGTAGTTCATGCGCTCGGACGGGCGCGTATCGCCGAGCTCAGGTAGGTCGAGCAGGCGTCGGGCGCACTCAGCCGGGGAAAGGGCGAACGCGCCCAGCAGAAGTGCCTTGATGGCGTCGTACTTGCCGTCAGCGGGCGGGTTCTGGAGGAAGCTCAGACAGCGGGCGGCGGTTGCGGAGCCGAGCGCGGCGACCACGTAATGGTAGCGGGTGGCGTCCTCCGTGATGCCATGCAGGGCGAACTGGGAGTCCGCCTGTGCGAACCAAACGGCGGCATGTGCTTCCCAGAAGGTGGGCAGCTTGAGGGACACTGCGGTGTCCATTGCCGTGTTGCAAATTCGGGGTCACCAGTGAAGGAGTCCGGGCTCCAGCAGAATACGGACAAAAGGATGGTAAGGCACAAACTCGTCCAGAGAAGATATTTATTCGTAAAACCAACTCGGGAACACTGAAAAGCCCGTTTCTCGGGCTGCATTATAAAGCACAACCAGAAACCGAAACCGAAAGCCACGCCTCTCAAGCGAGGCGTGCTTCGGTGGTCACATGATCAACAGGTGTAGCTGATTATACCCGCACGCGCGGCACGCTTTGGTGGTCACGTGACCAGCCACTCTGGTGCCGTGGTTCCCCGCCGGTGACGTCACCGGCTGGAGCAAGGAGATTCTGATGCTGGTCTTGCTTGGGGGACCCATGGGTCGCTACAACGGTGAGGTCCTAAAAATACACTTGCTTGGTCGACGCTGGGGTGAATAGGTGATTTAAAAGCTGGTCAGTCTGTTTCCTTGGTATGGTATTTGTTCTTTGTCTTGGTATTAAAAAGTATGTTGTCATATGGTTAACTTAACCGATTGTAGAGTATTAAAAAAAACAAAAAACAAACAAAAAAAAAAACTAGAACTGCCACTTTAAAACTGCTGGCAGTGATGACCGGTTTACTTGCACCCACTTTTCATACAACCCCACTTTTCATACAACCCCACTTTTCATACACCCCCACTTTCATTGGACATGCTTTGCCACAACCCCGATAAACACACACACACACACACACACACACACACACACCCTTCACACACACACACACACACACACACACCCCTCTTCACACACACACACACACACAATCTCCCCTCCCCCCACACGCACACCCCTCCACACATACATACACACACACACACACATCCAACCCCCCCCCTCCTTCACACGCACCCCCCCCCCCACATACACACATATCCACCCCCCCCCCCAAACCCACACACACACACCCCCCCCCACCCCTCCACATATACACACACACACACCTCCCCACCTACACACACACACACACACACACACACACACACACACACATCTGCGCTCCCTCCATACGCACACCCCAACGCCCCCACCCCCACACACACACACATATCCACCACCCCCCCCCCACCCACACACACACACACACACATACATACATACATCCACACACGCACATCCACACACACACACACATTCCCCCTCCCCCCACATGCACACCCCTACACACACACACACACACAAACATGCACACACACACACACACACACACCCCTCCACACACACGCACATCCACACATCCAACCCCTACTCCTCCACACGCACACCCCAACCCCCCCCCCCCCCACATACACACATCCACACCCCCACAACACTACACAACACACCCCCACCCCCCACAACACAACACAAAACACTCCCCCCCCACCCCTAACACACACACACACGCCCACACACACATCCACACACACACACACACCCCCTCCCCCCCCCACCAAACCCACCCACACACACATACCCCCACCCCCCCCCCCCCACCCCTAACGCACACACACACACACGCACACACCAACCCCCCCACACACACACACCAACCCCCCCCCCCCCCCCCCCACACACACACACCCCTCCCCCTCCCACACCCACACACACACACCAACCCCCCCCACACACACCCCTTCCCCTCCCACACCCACACATGTCAATCCATGCACTGATTGCAGAAAAAGCCATTTTAAAAAGAAAATTAACCTGAAATTGCAGACAGAATTATTTATTTTATCTGAGAAGCTAAACGATTCTTCTTATTCTTTAGTACCTCAAACTTTATGTGAAATGCGATCGATTTAAAAAAATCAGAATTTGAGCAAATCTGTTTCATTCGTCTTAATATGCCTCCCCGATTGACAAATCTACAATTTGAATTTCATTTGAGGTTGAAATGACTGCGGGAGATCGTGTTATAGTGATGACGTCCTGGATGGCCATCTTCTTCATCAGTCGCTCACAACTTTGAGTGAAATACGATCGAGTTAAAAATAGTCAGAATTTGAGCAAATGTTTCATTCCTTTGTTAATAAGCCTCATCTATTGACAAATCTGCAATTATAATTTTTTTTGAGGTTGAAATGACCACGGAAGATCGCGTTATAGTGATGACGTCCTGGATGGACATCTTCTTCTTCAGTTGCTCACAACTTTGAGTGAAATACGATCGAGTTAAAAATAGTCAGAATTTGAGCAAATCTGTTTCATTCGTTTGTTAATATGCCTCATCTATTGACAAATCTGCAATTATAATTTTTTTTGAGGTTGAAATGACCGCGGGAGATCGCGTTATAGTGATGACGTACTGGATGGACATCTTCTTCTTCAGTCGCTCACAACTTTAAGTGAAATACGATTGAGTTAAAAATAGTCAGAATTTGAGCAAATCTGTTTCATTCGTTTGTTAATATGCCTCATCTATTGACAAATCTGCAATTATAATTTTTTTTGAGGTTCAAATGACCACGGGAGATCGCGTTATCGTGATCACGTTCTGGAAAGACAATCGGTGTTTCTTCTTCTTTCAACAATAAAGACATAGCTTCGAGACCGTACATCCAATCATCTTGAAAGTTTGCACACTTGTTCCGCCTGATGAGAGCTACATTGCATTAAAAACTCAAGTCGATCCATGCAGTGGTTCAAGAGTTACAAGCTTTTTAAAATTTAACTTCCATTATTTATTGCGGCCAAACCATGCGACTTATCAAAACGTCTCAAGTAACGTTGAAACAGCCCCCCATGAGGAACATTTGTGTAAAGTTTCCACTCGATATCTCCACAAATTATGGAGGTGATTCCATTTCTAGTTTGAGCTTTAAAACGTCATAACTCTGAAACCATGTGTCGGATGACATCGTGCTCATTGACGTTTTTGTTCGTCATGGGTAGGCGAATATGCATGCCAAGTTTGGGCTCGATCCGTTCAGCCGTTGCAGAGAAAAGGGGGTTTTTGTGTTTTTTTTCACGGAAAACAAGATGGCGGCCGAACCATGTGACGTATGACTTCGAAAAATTTTGCATTCTGAGTTTTTTTTAACTAAGCATCTGGGGAAAAAAATCCCATTTTCAGTGGAGAAAATTTTTTGTTTGACGAATTCTAACCTCTTAACGTTAGCATTTTTAATATACTCGATACACATGTCTTTTGTTCCCGTTGGAGTTCTTTAGAATGAGCCATTCCTCAAATTTTTCCATTGAGGCGTTTCAGAGATAGAGGGGAAAAGTTGAATTTGTTTTACAAGATGGCGCCCATACCACGTGACCTATGACGTCATAATTAGCATTAAAAAATTCTCGGAGCCGAGACGATCATTTGATGAAAATTTCCTGTCAATCCGACCAGCGGTTGCTAAGAACATTAATTATGAAGTTTTCGGAGGTGCAAAATAGGGCGGAAGAATAATAATAAGAAAAACTCTAGCAGTAACAAGTGAATCCTCTTGGATTGCGCTGAGGTTCGGGCTTGGAATTTCTAGGAGGAAGTATAATTTGTATGCAATGAAAGTACATGTAATATGGGATCGAGTAAGATCGAGTAAGCTTCACCAGTGCGTGTGCGCGAATTTACGTCACGTCGGCAGCGAGAAGGCGTTCCCCAACACGAACCAATCAGGAACTGCCACGCCCACTTATATGATCTCCGAATTCCTGTGACAGGAATTAGCGTTACACTGGCTGGAAGTCAATCGCTAAAGGCGCTTCCTCAGCGCCAATAATAGTTTACTCTCCATTTCATGGAGTAAACCTAATAATAAAAAACCTTTCACAAAATGTCATATAGCAGACTTGTGAGTGCACCACAAGCATGCTTATGCCATTTTGGTGGATTTAACATCGACATAAGTAAGATCTGGATGTATCTAGTTTAATGGAATGGTTCGTGAACAAAAGTCAAGATCAAATAAAAAATCGACCATTGTAAAACGTCTACATAACGTTATCTGTTGGTTGCGAAGTGCAACGTCCATTGTAAAACGTCTGTATAACTTTGTCTGCTAGTTGCAAAGCACGTCTATTGTAAATGTCTGCATAACGTTACTTGTTGGTCTATTGTCCAAATTTGGCACGCTGTAAAAAATTTCGAATACATATCGACCCATTTGGTGTTAATTTAAGGGCTGTTATGATTGACCATGATTGACCATGCCATTGAATGCTACGAAGGTCGAGTCGATTTATTTTTGTTGAGTACCAAATCTGTCTACTAAATTTTGTCCATCGATAAGTCTTGAGAGATGCTGTATTAAATTCACGAATCAAGTAAAACGATAATTGGGGGCGAACAGGACACGGTGAAGAAGCTGAATGTTTAAACAAAGATGATTATATATCTCGACGTTTCAACAACACGTGCTGCCTGGGCCCTGACGCGGCTGTAAAAAATTAAAACTATATAAATTAGGTCGCGACGTACAAACCTCTTTTTGGAGCCCATACAGGGCGACAAAATAAAATCTATCTTTATAGTCTGATATTTAGACGAAGAAATTCAGCCGTTGAAGTACAAAAATCGGAAAAACCCGGGAGCTGCAGTGTACGCAGTCGACTCACGACAGAGCCGAAAGAAAATGGCCAATTAGCCGAGAGACCATGTAATGTGACATCCGGTCCAGCTCTGGCTCCCGCTTCAATTGTAATTTTTGAAAAAAAACAAAACGATTTATTTGAAAAAAAAAACTGGATTTGATATACTAGCTCATAAAATTATGACTGTGTTATGTGCAGAAATAATTTTGGTTGGTTAAAATTTTGTTGTTTACAATGAGAGACAAATAATTTGGCGGTTATATCTGAGGTGGTGAAAGAGGCGGTGCCCTGAAGGCTGTAGTGCGCGGTGTATAGAGAACCGAAAATTTACCTTTAAAATGGGAAAAACACGTTCAAACAAATTTTTGTAACGTTATTCATTGAAGATATGCAAGCAACTGCATTAAAGCGAGTTTTTTTTATTGAAAATAAGCTTTGCAGCTAATAATCTCAGCAGCCAATCGAGACTACGTGGCTGCCTTTTGTGTGTGTCTCTGTGTGTGTGCAGCATCCATGTCAAGACTGTAGTCCTTTACCATTTGAGTTTTGTCATCAAATTATCACCAACATATGCTATAGACTAAGCACAGCATGGATGCGTGTGTTCATTAAAAGCACGTGGTGTAGCGGTTACCTTATTGGGACATAATCCACGGGCACGGCCAGTCGGGCTTTTGATTGTGTGGGCGTGGCGTGCACGCGGTTGTTGGAGCCACGCCCTCCGAAGAGGGTTTTGGCTTTATAAAAGCGGTATGAGTTCCGTTCGTGTGAGGAGTTCTGTTGGAATAAAGGAGCTTTGAACGCCTAAAAATGGGCTCATCCGCTCATCATCCGCAACTCCGGCACTGGTGATCTCGGCTGCTCCCGAACGGATTCTGGGGCTGCACACGAACATGGCAAGCGCAGTTTCGATTGAACTGCCAGAGTTTTGCGAACGTTTTCGGGGGCTTACAACGAGCATGGCGACACGTACATTGGTGACCCCGGCTGCTCCCGAACGTTTTCGGGGGCTTCCAACGAGCATGGCGACACCTACACTGGTGACCCCGGCTGCTTCCGAACGTTTTTGGGGGCTTCAAACGAACATGGCAAACGCAGTTTCAATCGAACTGCTGGAGTTTTGGGAACGACGGGCGGCCGTTTGGTTCGCGCAGGCTGAGGCCCAGTTAGCCCTTCGGAACATTTCCGTGGGCGACACGGCGTATTGTTGGGTCGCGTCTGCGCTCGGCTCCTCCACTGCGACCAGGATCCTCTGAAGAGACCCAAGTGCGAGATGTTGGCGGCACTGCTGCTCGTCTCCTTCGCACGCACTGGGGCCGAGCACTGCTGCTCGTAACCAGGGTCCTCTGAAGGGATGCAGGTACGAGACGTTGGCGGAACTCCTGCCCGTCTCCTTCGCGCACTACGGCCAAGCACCTCCTCTGCGACCAGAGTGGTGAGCCTTCTCCAGCGTTTATTCCAGGGTTTATACACACCTTAAAAGAGGTATGCGTGGTGTTGCCCAATTTTGTCGAGGTATGCGTTGATCAATTTTTATTTTATTTTATTTTATTTTTATTTTATTTTTTTTTGAAGCTTAATCGCAGATAAATCTTTCAGCTTTCAATAAAATATTTGTACCAACCAAATCTGCGAGCATGGGGCGCAGAGAAAATACACAAAAAAACAATAACCCTGCAGTAACAACTTCAACCTAGGTTGAGGTTGAGGGTTCACACGAACGCTTTGCTCCTCGCAAAGCGTCCGCCAATGGGAACTAAAGGGAGGGAGAAGGAGCGGGAGCAAGAGACAGGGTGCCGGAATGGACATGAGGGACAATGAGGGACAGTGAGGGAGTGTTGGTATGCAATTTTCATCCAATCGCCATCTTTCACAATAATTCTGGACCGGCATGAGGTGGGGTTGTCTGTCATGAATTTATTTGTTGATCGAACGAGTTTTAGACATGGCGGGAAAACTGAAAAAAAATTATTTATTTAAAACGGGTGTACACGATTGTACACGTGTACAGACCTTACCGAACCTTACCGAACCGGCAAACAAATCGCCCCATGGTGCACTCATGGGCCGATTCGCCTCCAGAACAGAGTAAGGCTTTTAATACCCAGCGTATAATATCCTCGCAAGCTCACGAATAAATAGAATCATTTAAAACGTTCCATCCTGATTTTACCTATGGACAATCACAAGTCCTACACACCAAATCCTCCATGTATATACAACATAACTATTCCCAAGTTCGTAAATCATACTGGACAAAAACAAGACACACTCACCTTTAAAGGTCTTGTATGTGTCCAATTGATCTCAGCGGTGCCTCCATATTGTAGTGGAAGTGGTGAGTGAGACTCAAGACGCCAATGGTCGGAAACAGGTTTTACAAAAGGTCTGGTTTATTAACTGGTTATTCACTTCATTCCATTACCAAATAATACCGTTTAACTCAATGGACCAGGTTAACTCTATTCGCATGGTCCTTCTCGTTCGGCTGCAGCGCCGAACTCGTGGTACGCGTTCATTCCGTCGTGCAGGGCTTCTGAGGATGAGTGCTCTCTCTCAGCGCTGTTCACAGGGTTCCGTTCCATTCCGTAGGTCAGAGCTTCTGGTGACAAGTCTCCTGACTCATAGTTTGCTCTGGTTTTTATGGGCCTTGTCGCGCTAATCCCTTCTCCGCTAATGCCCCGAGGTCATGCATGCACCGAGTCCTGGCACCAGCTCGCTCCCCTCCTGCTGCGAGTTCCCTTTACCAAACGATAGGGGGGTGCTCCAGCCTGGGGCTGTGACCAGGTGGACAAGAGATTACCATGTTCGTGCACATTCTTGGCATTCATTTACGAAATCATCTATCTGCTTCGTTACCAGTCTTAATCAATGAGTTACCAGTGCCAATCAATAAGTTACACTGAGTTACACTTCCACATCTCCAATGAAGTATTTGCAAGTGGGTGACGATTTATGAACAGATATTTCATAAAATGTTATTTTATGTACAGTAAGGATTATATATTGTTCTTTTATTAATATATGTCACGTAAATTGTTGAATTCATAATTTGTGCATATATAATGGTTGGCAATTGAGCTGGCAAAAGTTGACGTGAAAACATATGAACAGACATACAATGTGGTTTGAAGTGGTGAATTGTGACAACGTTACTTGAGATGTTGCTGTTTGTATTGAAGGAGGAGGAAGATGCGTGAGGCAACAGGGAACGTGATTACCTGGCTTAAAAAAAATTACGAATCCAAGTCTACAAGGTGGAATAAGACCAACTATTTTAAAATTACTTGTGTAAAATTTTCATTTGTGAAATTTCATGAACAGATATGTGATAAGGCTCTAATTTGAGTGTGTATGAGAAAATTTCTTGCAGGATTCGTGAAATGTTTAAGGCCGGACATGATTGTTGGAGAACTTACAGTCAATTTGAAAAAAAAAAGAAAAAAAAAGTGAATTTCCATTAAATTTTCATGAAAGATTTTCATAGAAAGGAAGAGAATAAACTTGAATTGGAAATTGTGGAAAATTTAATGAAAAGACCCTGGATTGGATTAAATTATTGGATGAAGTTCAAGAAATCCCATACTTGCAAAATGTACACGTATGTTTAGGGGCCATCATGGGGCATCATGGGGAACATAACTGAAAGACAATTTTCGGAACAATTGATTTACCGGTTAATGGGGCACGCTATGGAAGTCACATGAAATTTTAATGATAACATGATTCTCACATGGAAATCGCAGGATGATCACGTGGGTTTTTGGACAATTGGCATTGTTGATCTGGCATGTGAAAATATGTTAGTAATTTTGGGGTAAAATAATATGGGGAGAGTTGACCATGGAAGGTAAAAGGGAGCTGCACATTTTAGTAATGATAGACCAGATGGGAAAACACTGGATAATCTATTGTGGGACAAAACGTTGGTCTAAATGTTAACATTGTGTGTGTTTCTAAAAAAAATTTGTCTGTTTCTAAACAACAACAACAACAAAAAAATTAATGAGTGAATATTGATGGACAGACTTTACAAAAATGACACCCACCCTGATACGGAAATAATGGTACAGACGCGAACAAGTGTACATAATGCATGAGCTTGTGTAATTGTTTTTTCAAAACGTTGCTGAAAACGACAGTATACCTGTCTCAATAAATAAAATGATACGGTTGGGATAAAATATCCATGAAATAAAAGACATAATTTGATTATAAAGGTTATCTCTTTTGAAAAGGCAGATGTAAGTGCAAAGATTGCTCCTTCTTTTGATGTGCTGAGTTACAAGCAGCCATTAATTAACAGTAGGAAATTGTGAGTAACCTTAGGATTCCATTTTTTGATAATGCTTATATGAGGACACAAAGCTATTTATGGATATGAGCTTCATAAAATTAAAAGGTAATGATATGCCTTTGGGAGTAAAATTAGCCAAATTTGTAAGGGATTTGTAAGGGATCATGGACTTAGCAGAGCACTCTGTTTATGGATTTCTGATACATATTTTTATCAGCATGTAAAATTGTGCCGTAGGTATGGATGTGTATTAGGGGTAGATGATATGGGTTAATAGACAAAGACAGACATGAAAATGGGGAAGAGCTCACTAAGATGAGCTGGATGATTTATGAAGAGATTTTAAAATACTCCCTGAAAATGGTAATATTTTGATAAGTACCAGGGAATGGGGTCTGGACAGAAAATTTTGCTGAATTGATAAAGGAAATGTAACACCAGACTTGAACATATATTACTTTTCATAAAACATGGATTTTACGAGAAATGAAGAAGGATGGAAAATGGAAACGAACAAATCAGATTGTGCAATGGACCAAGTTGGTTGATTTTATTAGTTATTAACATAATAAAAATAATGGGAAAAATCTGATTGAGTGACATTTTGGTAATGGTATAAAATCGCACGAGAGAAATAATAAATGGGAATATTCAGCCACTACTGTGAGCTTTTCAATGGAATGTATTGTGAATCCCAAACCAAGGGACAAACACGAACGCATTGTTACATAGCTTAAAATCAGAACGTGATGTTACGTGTACCTGCAATATATTTTAATAACTTGGAACACCTATATTTGCATACTGGTGTCATTGGTACTCACTAGTTGCATAGAAATAGACAAGAAACAGCTATAGGGGAGTAACACTTACTTGGATATTTTCTACAACATACAAAGGGTCTGAATAAGTAGTGGTTGTACACATGTGATTCACCAAATGAAGCTTTGGAATTTAAACAAAGTCGCTGGTTAACAGAAGGATAATGGAGAAAGATTAATTTTTAGATGCTGGGTAAATTAAGTGAGATATTACGAAGACTCATAAGAGCTATTATTCTTCCTTACGGCAGTTGGAAGACAGATCCAAAACAATGAATCTATAAATGAATATGATACGGATAACATCCTCAATTTGTACTAATTAATTAATTGTGGAAAAAGGAATTAATTTATCGCAGTGGATTGTTAACAGCAGCCTGAAATGTCCTGAGTGTGCATCCATATAATCAGAAATCCCATATTTTAAAATTTGGTAGAGGTCTTATGTGGAAGAATAATTGCTTGGTAGATAAAAAGGTACTGCATGTTAGCAGAAACTTTTACGGCCGTAAAGGCCAGACAAATTGGGGAAAAAACTGATTGCATATGTAATTTACAGATGAGTATTGGTAAATAAAGAGGGAATTTATTGATTTGGAAGATATTGTTGTGGATATGAGAATTGTGTTTTTTTTATTGTGTAGTGCATTGTAAAATATCACCCTCCTTCCTCCAGTTGTGTATAAAGGTCAAAGTGCGTCCCGTAATTAGGTCATAAACAATCACGTTAGCCAATCATAGATTTCCTCCTTGTTGGTAGTTTATTTCCTTATTCTATGTAGGTTAAGGCTGTCTTCCATTAATTGACACTCCATTGCATCGAATTCAAATAGATATATCCCCCTTCATTCCCATTCCCAAAGCCTCTACTGCCAACTGCATTCGCCGCCATTGCCCATGTGCTCCAACTCGGAGAAGAAGGGCGTGCCCGCCCATCGTCATGAAGGGTGGAGCCAGAGAGCCCGTGCCCACCAATCAGGGCCGAGGCGAGCTCGCCGGCGGCTTGATCGCCCGAGGCGTTATGTAAGCGCGCGTGGAAGCCTTTGAGAGAAGGTCCAAGAAAGAGTTGCGCCAGAGACGGCAGATGATTCAGAGTTCTAAGAGTTGCGCCAGAGACGGCAGATGAGTGGAGACGAGCCCTCGGAGAGAGAAGGGAGATGCGTCCTGAGGTGAGCCACCAGCAGTTTTGGCTACACCAGCAGGTTTGGCTCCACCAGCAGTTTTGGCTCCACCAGCAGTTTTGGCTCCACCAGCAGTTTTGGCTCCACCAGCAGCTTTGGCTCCACAAGCAGCATGGGCTCCACAAGCAGCGTGGGCTCCACCAGGCAGCTTCGACCCGTTACCCCGCGGGAGCCAGATTGCGGTGGCATCGGTGGCCGTCGAGGTCCAGCCCGACGTCCCGTGCGGGATCAAGCCCGAACCATCTGCCCCAGCTGAACCTTCCCATTCCTCCTTCCAGTCATTCCTGCCTTCATTCCCCATTCGTGTGAGTCCGTCTTTGTTTGTTCTGTCCTGGGTTAAGTAAGACTGCATAGGTAAGCTAAGTTTCACTGTGTCCTTCTGGTCCGTCCCTCTTTCTGTCTTTATTTTATTATCCTTACTTCTTCCTTGGTTTCTTTCATTGTGTAAATAGTAATAATAAATCATAGTAGTATTTCCAACCTTTTGCCTTCGTCTTCCTCTTCTTCACATCCGTGTCGTCTTTCTTTTCCCTCATTGAATACCGGTGGCACGATTTGGCCAACGTTTAAGGAATCGGGTCTAGTCATTGTTAACGGTTCAGGCCGCGGCTGCCATCCGCTCAGCAATCCAGTAACATCTTATCCGCGGTACGAACGGGGCTGTGCACCGGCCTTTCCGGAGGCCGCGGTGCAGCTTCAGGGACCACGTCGGTCAGTAACAAACGAGGGGACTAATCCCCCCTCAAAGGGGAACCATAGGCCGACGTTGGGTTCCGTCACAATTGGTGTCTGGGAGTGAGATACGGACCTGAAGCGCTTAGCGCGCTCAAATTATGAGTGGGCCGAAATTTTTGTTATAAAATTCTTAAATTTAAAATCGCGCCATGGGTAGTCAAGGCGGCGGGATGCCGGTGGGGGAACTAGAAGAGGGGTTAGGGGTAACCCAGGACCAGAGGGAAGAAATGGAGGAGAGCAATGAAGATCTGGTTGCAGAGGCTTCAGGTGCACAAAATTGCACTCGCGCACGTGGTTGTGGAGCCGCAAAATGGTGCCTCGCACGTGGGTGCGGTAGCCGAGCCCGCTCTACCAGCGGGCTTTGACATGCAGGGCCTCATGGCGCAGCTACAGGCAGTCATCCAAATGGAAATGGGAAACCAACTTGTGGGATTGAGAAAGGATTTGGGGGACCAAATTTAAGCAATAACGAACGAAATGAGGGCCGATAATGAGGGACTGGCGAGGGACAGTCGCATATGAAGTAAGGGAAGCGGAGAGGGACAGAGACCGCGGGTTGGGCGAGCAGGTCCCACGGGTGCACGAGGAGGTAAAGCGGGTCGAGGAGCACTGGTTGGGCAAAGTGGAGGAAAGCGCGGGTAAAATGACGGGTATAGAGATCGCGACCCGGGGTATGGGGCAGCCGGCGACCGCTGAGGTAGAAGAGCGAATTTTATTAAAGCCAACGGTCGTCGAGGGGAATAAAGAAAAAGCAGTAGTGGGTATAATTAAAATTTAAGAGACGGAGGTAGCCCAGGAATCGGAGGAAGGAATGGAAACTGTACAAAGTCCGTGCTCACATCACGATGCTGTGCTTAATAACCCAAATGAAGATTTGCAGGTGTTGGTGCAGGGAGGAAGAAGAACCCCGAAGGTGAGACGGGCTGCATGTGGTGCCGGGAGATTTTGTAAAAGGGGGTTTGGCGCGAAGAGAATTGTCGCGCGATTGGGGTCAATATGGCACCCGGGCGTTGGTGAAGGGTCCCGTGTGAGTGGAAATGGCGCGCTTGTGGAAAAAAAAGTGTGCATCGGGGAATGAGCATGTTACGAAGCGCGAGTGTGAAACCGAGTGCGAGCGAGAATGCACGCCGGGGTGTACGGAGTGTGACACGGAGAATGAGTTGGTGGTGGCGCGAGTGCGAGAGAGCACATCGGAGCGCGAGTGTAAAACCGAGTGTGAGCGGGAATGCACATCGGAGTGCACGGAGTGTACGTGCGAGGGTGAGAGTGACCCGGAGAGTGAGTTGGTGGAGGAGCGGGTGCGAGGATGCACGTTTGGGATGAACGGCGAGAGTGTGCGAGAACGCACACCTGAGTTGGTTGTGGCACGTGTGCAGGAGGGCACATCGGAGCGCGTTAGTGGGTGGATGCAAGAGTGCACGCCCATGGTGAGTGTTACGGAGGACGTAAGGGAGGAGAGGTGTGGAAAGCAGTGTGCGAACGGCGAGTATGTGCAAGAGGGGGTGCGAGAGGTGTGGTGTGTAACGGAGTGCGGTGGTGGAATGGACGGAGTGTGTGGGATGCACTGGAGGCGCCGAGACGCCAGGTTTTGTGAGTGTGAAACGGGTCGCGTATGCAAGTGAAGCATCGACATTGAACGGGTTAGCGTTTAGGCCCTTAGGGTGACGAATAGCCGATGCGGGCGCTCGGTGCGCTTTGTTGGATGCTGGGCCCCGCACGGTCGAGTCCAGGCCTTGTCGGGCGAGGCGACCGGTCCGGTTCAGGGGCGAGTAGGAGGAAGCGGACCGGTGCCCCCTGGTGGCGGGGATGGGGTTCCGACCGGGCGAGCCTCGGTCATCGGGCCGGAGACCTCAAGGTTCCGAGCCGCGATGATGCGTGGAACCTCGGCCCGAGCATGCCTCCTCCCCAGAATCATGAATGCCGGACGGATCCAACTGCAGGCGACCAAACCACCCACGTTCATTGCTCGGCTGTGCGAAGCCGGGCTTTGATAATGTAACGACGCACCGAGGCTCAAGTTTAATGGACGGTGATGATAGTGTTTTTGATCCGAAATTTAGAAAAGTGAATAGAATTGGCAGTGATTGGAAAATTTTTGATTGACTGGAATTTGGTGAGCAAAATTTATAGTGAAAGATGCCCGATGTGGTGGGATGGCAACTTTGCCATCTCTCACAGCGGGGGCAAAGGAGCACTAGTTATGGGGTTTGGCAGTGAAAACTAGCCCGGGAGGGTTAGGATATCGTGTGTAGGGACTTAGAGATTGACCATAGGTAACGGTAAGGTTTAGGTAGCAACATTGAACCGGTAGTGGGGACATAGAGAGGGTAGTTGGATTATAATGACGAGGGAGCGCAATAGTTTAAAGGGGCGACTGGGAAGCGCAAGTTCCAGAGGGGAGTAGTTAGATGAGATGATGCCGTGTGTGTGAAGATCGAAAGTGTATTGAGCAGGGTATGAGTAAATGATTGTGATTGTGAGTTGTATTGAGATTGCACAGGTGTGCAACTGAACAGGTGTATGGCGCAGTGTATGAGGGAGTGATGGTGATGTGTGTTGTGTTGACCCAAATGGTCCAGGGAGGAAGTAGGGTGCAGGTGGCACCAGGTGAGATTTCACAGGTGTGCAACTGCAGGTGTAGAGCAGCAGGTGTCCCTCTTTTTATATATTTTGTTTGTCTGGTTGATTTGTTTGTGAAGTAAATGTCAGCTCTTTCACGAGCCTCGATTCAGTATACAAAAAAAAAAAAAAATGGTTGTGTGGAATACATGGAGTGTGGCATATATGGAGTATGGAATGTATGGTCGTGGAGTGAGTATGGTGGAAACTGTGGAGTGGGGTGGATGGTGCGAAGGTGTGGATGGGGGAAAGGAGGATGGACCCCCATCACGAATACCCGGGGAGGGTAGTGTAAGTGTTAGGTAGAGGGTACAGGTAAATTGTGGTTGGATATTGGCATCTGTGGTGTGTGTGGAAGAATGGAGTTTGAATGGGTGCATTAGTGTCGTGGAAATGGCTGGGCGTGTAGCCTGTTAGTATGTGTAGTTGTTTGGGCACTCCACCACTGTGAGGATGTCGGCCAGGTGAGGCCGCAGGTGGGCTCTGGGAGCCGGTAGAGTTGTTGTGGATGGGGCCCGAGGATCTGGAGGACGGACCCGGGTAGCCCAGTGCCAGAGGGCACCGAAGGGTGACAGAGCCAGGTGGGACCTTCCCCAGTTAGATAGGTTAGGGTGAGGAGCTAGGTAAGCTCGGGTGGCAACTACAGTGGTGGAGGTGTGCAGGTGGGCAGACCTGCTGGGAGAGCGACACGACTCAGCCAGGAAATTGTGCAAGGGCACCGGGAGATGAATCGGGGGAGTGAGACCCCAAATTGATAAGCACCACAGTTTGGACAATGGGAATTGGTTTTTAGAACCCATAGTGTAAGTTGTCCAATGGATTGGCAGGGAAAGACCCCGGGTAGTGTAAAGTGTATTAAAGTCATTTAGAAGGTAGTTAGGATGGAGATCTCACACCATCTGCATCCACTCACCTGGGATGATGTACCTCCACACCATGCCAGGTTGTTTTTGATTATTTTTATTGTGCAAATGTTTGGGATTGTGAGACGCATCATGACATGGGTGTGACATTGTGCTTTGTTGTTCCATCTCTCCCTCCTTATGAGGATTGATGATGAATTGGGTGATGGCAAATTTGGTTAGAGGGATTGTGGGGAAGAATTTGGTGTAGGGGAAATATGGGGAAGACGTGACAGTAGTGACGAATTTGTAAATGTGTAGATTGTTGTAAATATGGGGTAAGGGCAAGGGTAGAG
>NC_136261.1:68958406-69118406 GCF_964187855.1 Myxine glutinosa | reverse complement strand
TTCCTGGTTACTCCCTCCTCTGGTATGATAGACCTGAGCCTCGTCCTGGTGGTGGGGTGGCTTTCTTTACATAAAAAACTCTTCCTCACTCTCCTTGCACTGCCCTCTCTCCACCTCACCCCCAGGAGTACCTCTGGCTACGGCTTCCTCTCCGCTCCCACCTTTTGTTCATATGTGTTCTGTGCCATCCTCCAAACAGTGATGACTCCATTTACATTTCAATGTCTGACAACATGGACCAACTTCTATCCACTCATCCCAACTTTCTCTTCCTTATATGTGGTGACTTTAACTGTCATCATACCAGCTGGTTGGGTGTGGGTTCCTCTCTCACCAGTCATGGCACCTCAGCAAAGGACTTCTGTGACTCACTGGGATTGACACAATCTGTCAATTTCCCGACCCGTATCTCAGCCAATGGAGTATCTTCTCTTCTAGACTTGGTTATGACTAACTTCCCTGCTAATGTCTGCTGCTCTTATTCTGCTCCAATCGGTTCTTCTGATCATGTGCTTGTTAAAGTGGACATCCCTCCAGGCCATTCTCAGAGAGCCTCCTCAGCATCAGCGCGTCTGGCATTTCACTCAGGCCGACTGGGACGGTCTTCAAGCAGCCGTCAATCATCTGGATTGGTCTCCCATCTCCACTGCCTCTGACATCAATTCTTCCTGGGAATTCTTCCAAAGTAAACTGCTCTCTCTCATGCACAGATTTATCCCATCTCGTCTTCAGTTGTCTTACCCTTCCTCCCGTCCATGGTACACTGAATATTGTGGTGAGGCAGTTGCCCTGAAACAACTTGCCTTTGCCTCTTGGAAGGCTAATCCAACTGAAGGCAATCTCAGTTCCTTCCACCAAGCTCGGAACAAGTGTGTGTCTACCCTCAGGAGTGCCAGGAAGCATAATCTCTCCACACTCAAGAATGAATTCTCAAACCTGTCTCCTTCCTCCGAATCCTGGTGGCGTCTGGTCAAATCCGTTTCTGGTGTTTGTTCTACCTTCATCCCCTCCCTTACCTCAAATGGCTACACAGTTGACACCGCACGTGACAAAGCCGAATGCCTCAACTCTGTCTTTGCCTCAAAATCTTGTCCCAAACCCATCTCTCTCTCTGTTCCCACCTTACCCAGTCGAACCCAACTGCTCCTGGACTCTGTCCTTCTCTCCTGACAAGGTGGAGGAGTTTTTGTCAAACCTCGACTCTGATTCTGCAACTGGACCAGACGGCATCAGCCCACGGGTCCTAAAATCCTGCTCTGCCACTCTATCTCACCCTCTCTCTGTTCTTTTCACCCTTTCTTTTGCTCAAGGTCATCTGCCAGCATCCTGGAAATCGGCAAACATTACCGCTTTACACAAAAAAAGGTGCAAAAACAGATCCTTGCAACTACAGACCAATCAGCCTGCTCCCAATTATCAGTCATGGAATCCATCATTGTTTTGGATATCAAATCCTTCCTGTTCTCCAATGGCTTGATCTCGGATCATCAATTTTGATTCAGACCAGGTCATTATACTCTGGACATGCCTCTTCTGCTGTCTCAAAAATGGATGGAGGTCCTTAATGCCAAACAGGAAATAAGAGCTGTCTCCCTTGACATATCACGTGCCTTCGATACGGTCTGGCACCCAGCTAGGCTCACCAAACTCTCCTCCTATGGTATCCATGGAAATCTCCATGCATGGCTTGCGGACGTCCTCTCTGGTCATAGTCAACGTGTGGCCCTGAATGGATTTCTCTAATCTCCCCTTCCTGTTCAGGCTTGAGTTCCCCAAGGCAGTGTTCTGGGCCCTGTGCTTTTTCTGGTCTTTATCAATGATCTCTCCGACTCTCTGGAAAATCCTCTATCTCTTTGCTGATGACTCCACTCTCTGCCGCTCCATTACTCTTCCCTCAGATCGGCAGTCTTCAGCCTCCTCACTCTCTGAAGACCTTGACAAAATCAGACTAGTCAAACAAGTGGCACATGTCTTTCAATCCTGACAAATCTCACACTCTGACTATGTCTCTGAAAAGATTGACTGGACAACCCTCACATCTACTTTCTCAACAATCCTCCAAGAAGTTCTGTCGCTCAAGCTTTTGGGTCTCACTGTCTGCCATGATCTTTCTTGGGAAAACCACATTTCCAAGCTGGCCTCCAAAGCGAGTCGCCGACTGGGCATCCTCCATCGTGCGAAGTCCTTCCTAGGCACACCTGAGCTCCTCACCACATACGAGGCTTTCATCCGCAGCTCAATGGAATACTGTTCTCCCCTATGGGCCAGTGCTGCTCCCTCACACCTAGCTCGGCTTGACGCTGTTGAAACAAAAGCTTTCAGAATCATTGAAGTCTCCCGCGATGAAGCTATCTCCGAGGGCCATTCACTCACTCACTCACCGCAGGCAGGTAGGTGGTCCTTCTGTCTTCTACCGACTCCTCTCAGGCCTTGCTCCCCCAGCTCTCTCTGTGCTTTGTCCCCCAAATATTCCTACAGGTCGCAGAAGATCTGCCAGCAACCCTCTGATGGTTAAACTGCCGAAATCTCGGCTCTCTGCTCACCTTCGCTCTTTCATCCCTCTTTTCTCCTGCCTCTGGAACAAACTCCCACACTCCCTTCAATCCCACTCCTCCCTCCAGGTCTTTAAAACAGCTGTTCACCACCATCTCTTATCTTCCCCCATCCAAAACCATGATCTTTTCTACCCCTGCTAATTCACCCCAGATCCTTGTTTGAAATTCCAACTTCTTTCCTGGAAGTCCTGGCAGTGTCCATATGTTTTATACCTCTCCCACCCCCCTTCCCACGCCTCCCCCCTCCCCAAAGCCCTCTCCCTCCCACAGATCTCTAGATGTCTCGATGCCTCTCGGTCCCTGCTCTCAAATGTTGTGTTTGTGTCCTTCCCCCTCTCTCCCCATCTTGTCTACCGCTCCCAATGTTATATGTTTTATGTGTCGGTTTGTCTTTCTGTGTGATTAATGTTTGCTCTTTCACGAGCTTCGATCTTGTATACAAAAAAAAAAAAAAAACCAAAGAAAAACTAATATCAAAGTTTGAAACCAGGAAAACTGATGTAACTTCAGGCACCATTTAAAAAAAAATCAAACAGTATTGTAGAGTCTATTGATTAACCCATAAGTAAAAAAAAAAAGTAAAAAAAAGTGGGGAATATCTATGATAATGAATACATTATTGAAGCTAGGTATTCCTGTTTGTGATTTTAACCATTATTCATGAATAATTTTAAATGCATGAGTTAAGCATTTGTGAGAAATATGAAGGACTCATTTTATACCTGTTTGATAATAATAATATAAGGAAAATTGTTTATATAGAAGGTAAGATGGTGATTTCATTCCCTCATTGATTTGTATTATGAGGACCATATAATTTTAAGTAATTTTAAAATTGTCAATTAATTAATCAGAAGGTTAGAGATATCTGAGTTGGTGGAGATATCATAAATTAAACACATCTGGTGTTTTGGCATTATAAATGTACATCGGATGTTGGACCTTGTCTTTGTGATATATATGAAAATATAATCTTTGAATGTTTGAATGAAGCTGTAATAAGATAAACATGATCAGTTAGATCATGGTAACTTAATGTTAAGGTGTACTCACTCTATCTGATTCAGAGTGTGTGTTGAGCAGACTCAGATATGGCTGGGTGAAGAGACCAGCTGGCACTTAAAGAACTGAAGTGGTAACTGCCTTGGGATGAGCTACGAGCAGTAAATTTGGACAGAAGGGTTTAATTTGGCATACACCTCCCTCCAAAGCATGGAAAAGGTACCATCCTCTGGAAGATTTGGAGAAATGATGTTCACCATCACCACGGGGAACTCATATGACCATTGGTCTGAACCACACTGTTATGCATGAGCTAAGAGCGGCCACCTGCTTCAGTTCGGTGCTTGGAAGACCCATTGAGGCAGCAGCCAAATGGAAATTAATGTCAACAGTCAAGGGCGTTTCTTCTCCTTGGGCTGGATGTCATTACTCCATCGAAGACCAGGGAATGAAGTCTTGCCTGTGACTGTTGACCAGTGTGGAGTTGTAAGTGGATGGCCTTGCCTTTTCGACACTGGGCCTCCATGTTTCTGGCATGGGCTATGGACCACTTGGACACAATGATCCTAACGTCTCCATCGATGCACCTTTCATCTCAGGCCCACACCTGGCATCGTTTGGATGATCAAGCAACATCTCATCTGCACCCTCTGCCCACTCACGTTGTGTGAAAGGCAGATCAACTGCAACTGGATGACAGCCTTGCTCAAGGTCCACTAAGGCTCACTGCAAGAGTGGCAATGATGCTACGTACGGACCAGGGTCATTTTATGATCTTGCCCACCTACGCAAAATGATGCAGGTGCTACCATGACGACAGAAGTAGAAGGTCCATACTAGTAGGTGATAAATGTTGCTTCTGGGACACCTCCGTTTAACATGGGAAATCCCTATCTAATGTCATTTACCCCCATGTCTTTTTCAAAAATCATAAACACCTCTATTTCTCCCTCTATGAACCTACAATCCTTCTCACCTTATGAACCTATAATCCTTCTCGCCTTATGAACCTATAATCCTTCTCACCTTATGAACCTATAATCCTTCTCACCTTATGAACCTATGATTTTCTTCCTTTATGAATCTATAATCCTTCTAGCCTTATGAACCTATGATCCTTCTCACTTACATGTAATTTTACCCTATTCTCCCCACTACCTCCTTAATGTAGTTCCTTAGACCACTCTACTACTGAGCCTATAAATATATTATCTCTTTCTAACTTTTTAAAGAGTTCCATTCTCCTATAGAACTCATCCCCATCAAGTATATTTATAAAGTATACAGGTTCCTTAACCTTTTGTTGTGAAAGTATAAAGTGGTATGTTTCACGGAGGGTTCTTGTTTGACCTCCTCCTCTCCCACATACCATTTTAAAATTATAATATTTATTATCCGATTGATAACCATTAAAGTTCTCACTCCACTCTAATATATTTTTCTTCCCACCCTCCATTACCCCACTTAACAAATGAATACGTTTATCCGTCTTGAGAACCTTCTGACCAGTGATTCTCTCAGCCTCTTGAATCTGAAATTTTTCACATTCGTTATGTTTTCCATTTATATACCAAGGTTGATTACACCTCCACTCTTTAGTCTGGTTGATACTTGGTTCTATCATTTATGGTGAAACATTGCATCATCTTTTGTTGAGCCAGTTGCCAACTTGGCACAGGATGACTCAGCCATGACTCAGCCTTGCCAATGACTCAGCCTTGCCTATAAAGGCTCTAACCACACCTTGCTTTTTTAAACACACGTTATGTTTCTCTGGAGGATGGAGAATGAAGCTTTATCAGAAGACAGGTAAGTTTTTTTTGTTCTCACTGTTGTGAAAATCAACCAAATCCACAACTCGTCCCATAGATAGGTTTAATTTCAATTAGATCGAAACATCATCCTGTAAAATTCACCATGCAACATATATGTCAGGAACAAGGCATCATATGAGAAAGATTGGATATATCAGTCAATGCAAGCAAGCCTAGAATATAAGTGGGTACGTACCATTCAACTCTACATGTCATTGTATAAAGTCGCAGGAGTGGCCTCGAGTTGCGGACGTCCCAAGGTCTTATAGACACCGCCCAGTGGTTTAAGTGAGCGTCACACCTGGGTTCAACTTACATTTTCACCACATTCTCCCCGCCGTTAGAACTATGCTGCCACTAGGCAGGAAGCGAGCGTGCGTCAGCATTAATAGGTAGAGGAAGTCATTATATCATTATTAGGGTGTCAAAGAAATATCCCTATTGATTCTTGTCTTTGCGCCATTGTGTTATGTTTCGCACACTGTCGAAGCGTCTTTAGGGCTTCCTGGAAAGCTCTATACGAAACAAATCCATTATCAGTAGTACAAGTCAGTCGGTCCATCCGTAGTGGTCAGTCTGTCAAAGCGTCTTTAGGGCTTCCTGGAAAGCTCTATACGAAACAAATCCATTATCAGTAGTACAGGTCAGTCGGTCCATCCATAGAGGTCAGTGTGGCGAATTACCCTGCCAGCACAGGTTCGGAAACTACCGGGTACGTCGTCCCCAAATCCGGAGTCCCCTGCTTCGGAGTAGCCGCTGGAGGTAGGTGTCGGAGGGGCACCTCAGTGCCCTCACCGCTTCAGGCAGGGGTGTATCAGGCGAAGGGAGGGACGGCAGATGTTCTCTAGGCGCACTCATAGCCTGGTTAGCAAACATGTCCGATACTGGCAGACGATGAGCCTGTGGGTCCCAATAGTCTAGTCTCACAGGCCTATGTGCTGGATAAGGTGTACCTTTGCGATATGCAACTCATTACATAAGGTGTACCTTGTCAAAGAGCGAATGTCCATTCGTCGCAACGCAACGCATTTCAGGCAGATGTGTCGATGTGGAAGATGTGTAAATCAGTAAGCCTCACGCCTCACGGTCACCGTGCATCTAAGTAAGATTAATCAGTAAGCCTCTTTGCAGTAAGCTGTAACAGTAAGTAAGATTACATGACAGGAGGCCATGACAGTGTAAGTCAATTACAGTAAGTCTGTACCGGCCTATGAGTTGTAACAGTAAGTCAGATTACATGACAGGAGGCCACTACAATAAGTCCATTACAGTAAGTCTGTACCTGCCTTGGCTCCCAAGGGTACATGGTCGATCCACATTAGATCCATGTCATGGAATTGTCATGGAATGGGTACATGGTCGATCCACATTAGATCCATGTCATGGAATTGTCATGGAATGCACATGCCGAGGGAGAGAACCGACGACAGCCATAACGAGAGTTACGCGATACCCCAGAGTCCCCCTGTTTTGAAATCACGAGACTCGAGCGCTCTGACGGCAGCGCGTATGAATTACAAGCTCCGGCAAATAGTTTCAAGCAAAACGTTCGCCACGAGTGCCCTCCGTAGGCTGCCCGAACGACTGGCATGGCAGTTACGACGACGCACAAAACGACCGAAATGCGCCTTCCCAGCAAAGCGTGCAGAATCGCCCGACCTGCAGCACAGCGCGCAGAGGATCGGTGAAGATCGGCTATACCGGCTGGAAATCGTCCCGGATGGATCGACATCCAAGAGAACGGCCCGGAAGGATGGACCATCATCCACCCCCTCACTCATCCATCCCCCCCCCCCCCCCCGTCGTGAAGTGTGAGATAACAGCTGCGCATCACGCACCGAAGTCGAGCGACCTTCACAGTCTGGGTCAGAGGGAACGCAATCAGGCAGCGGCCGGGCGAGGCGTCTCGTAGGCTCGAAATGTGTGGAGGCGAGCCAGGAGAACCTGTCCTAGAAGCAACAAGCCCAGAGTCAAGGGCGATCCGGCGGGCCGGTGCCCACGTGGCTTGCTCAGGAGATGAGGGAGTCGGGCGCAACGCTCAATGTCACCGTGTCATGGGGTCACCGCGCACCCCCAAATGCCCCGTGCCTTATCGATTAACGGCATAAGTCCGCGATGTTGGCTAGGCGCCCTCGAAGGCCGCCACGTTATGACACGCACTGTCGGGCAGGGGCGGTCAGATGGAGTATTTTGATGCTATTGATTTCTGCTATCTGTAGAGGTACCCAGGTAGACGAACTCTGATGACGCAAGCGCGGGAAACAGTTAAATCGGGATCGATCGGGCGCGGTGCTGTAAAGCAAACACGAATGCGTGAGCAAAACGCGTGATCCCGTTAAATCGGGATCGATCGGGCGCGGTGCTGTAAAGCAAACACGTGATTTAGTCGATGACGTCATCAATTGGTTCGGGCACGTGCGGGCGGGTTTGACGGCGAGTTCCAGTTGAGTGGTATCCCCAGACGGAGTAAAGTAGCACTCCGAAATCTAAAGTCTCGCGTCCATTGGGCAGCAGCATTCGAGCGGGCTCGAGATCGGTGTACGGAATACGAACCCGGCCGACGAGCGAAAAGTATTATCTAGGGCGCACCGCGTACGAGGGATACCGAAAGTTGAGCTCGGCCCGTTGAATCAGTGCAGCTTCGCCGAGTCGAGAGGGCGAGCACGCCGATTCGAGAGGGTGAGCATGCTTGGCAGCGATAGACTGCACGACCTGAAGTAGCGTCTCATTTGTTTAGCTGTCAGGTCAGAGGATCGAATACATATCACGCCCTGAAGTAGCGTCTCGTGTGTTTAGCTTTCGGGTCAAAGGATCGAATACATATCACGCCCTGAAGTAGCGTCTCATTTGTTTAGCTTTCGGGCCGTGTTTTGTCCGGAGTTTTAGACATAGTTAGTCATATAGAATACACATGGTATACGATACATGCCGGCATGCCAATACATGCCATGCCGATACATGCCGATACGATAGTCATATATATAGAATACACATGGTATACGATCATCTATCATAAGCATAAGCCCGAGTGTCGTGAAAGGCTATGAAGGTCCCGCTCGACGTCCTTAGAAACTCATCCGTGCTGCGACGAGTCCTCGCATGGTGCCAAGCGAGCCTCCATTGAGGCGATTCCGGGCAGCGGAGTTCGCCGGCCTCGTTGAGTAGCCACATGTAGGTGGGATTTCGACGAGCCGCGATCAGAATCGCCGGCCTCGCAGAGTGGTGCCCGCGAAGGGCGCAGTGCGCGATTTGCGCGTAGGAGGTGATTCCACCGTGCAGCGATTGATTGGGTTGTGCCCGCGATGGGGCAGCGCGCGATTCACGCGTAGGTGGGATTTCGACGAGCCGCGATCAGAATCGCCGACCTCGCAGAGTGGTGCCCGCGAAGGGCACAGTGCCCGAGCAGCCGGAGTGAGCCGGCCATGTGAGGCACGGCGTGATTCCGACGAGCAGTGCGCGATTCGCGCGGAGGAGAAGCGAGTGGTCAGGGTGAGCCGGCCGTGTGAGGCACGGCGTGATTCCGATGAGCAGTGCGCGATTCGCGCGGAGGAGGTGGTTCCACCGAGAAGCGAGTGGTCAGGGTGAGCCGGCCGTGTGAGGCACGGCGTGATTCCGACGAGCAGTGCGCGATTCGCGCGGCGGAGGTGGTTCCACCGAGAAGCGAGTGGTCAGGGTGAGCCGGCCGTGTGAGGCACGGCGTGATTCCGACGAGCAGTGCGCAATTCGCATGGAGGAGGTGGTTCCACTGAGAAGCGAGTGGTCAGGGTGAGCCGGCCGTGTGAGGCACGGCATGATCCCGACGAGCAGTGCGCGATCCGCGCGGAGGAGGCGATTCCACCGAGCAGCGAGTGGTCGGAGTGTGCCAGCCCGCGCGGAGGAGGCGATTCCACCGAGCAGCGAGTGGTCGGAGTGTGCCAGCCGTGTGGAGGCATGGCCGACATGGGAGTCGTGATCACTCGCGTGGGAATCTCATCTCGGGCCGAGGCACGCAAATCTAGGATGATTTTCTCGGACGGAGCCGTTAGCGTTTCGAGCAACCGAGGCTAGATTCGTACCTTCGGCGCCAAGCGGGTCCGTCGTTCCGAAGGGGGTGCGGCTCAGGACATTTCCCAGTGGCCTCCTTCAGCAGGCGCCTTGCCGGAGTCCGTCATGCCTGCTCCGGCATTCGGGCCTCAGGAGAGCAGTTTGCGTTTTGACGACGCGGTCTCGCAAAAGGCTTGCGAGGTCCCCTTCGCATCCGGTCCTTTTGAGGCAGACCGGCGGCGAGAGTAGTCGGAGCTCCATAGCTGGAGCTAGCTCGACGGGTCCTCCGCCGGTCATTCTTCTCCGAGGTGGGCCTCGCAGGAGCGCGGAGAATGTCGAACGCTCGTCTGTGATCTGCGTTCATCCGGCCATCGCAAGACTCGTGTCCCGCCATTTCCGAAGATCATAATTGAAATTAAGTGTTGTGAAAATCAACCAAATCCACAACTCGTCCCATAGATAGGTTTAATTTCAATTAGATCGAAACATCATCCTGTAAAATACACCATGCAACATATATGTCAGGATCAAGGCATCATATGAGAAAGATTGGATATATCAGTCAATGCAAGCAAGCCTAGAATATAAGTGGGTACGTACCATTCAATTCTACATGTCATTGTATAAAGTCGCAGGAGTGGCCTCGAGTCGCGGACGTCCCGAGGTCTTATAGACACCGCCCAGTGGTTTAAGTGAGCGTCACACCTGGGTTCAACTTACATTTTCACCACACTCACGATTAATTATTCATTGTCTTATATGGAACATCATTAACAGCCTCTCAATAATTATTGTTTTTTCTCTTTTACAGTATATCTTTATCAAAGTAATCCCCCCCCCCCCCCTTCCCATGCCCCCTCCCCCCAAGCCCTCTCCCTTCCACACATCTCCCTGCTCTCAAATGTTGTGTTTGTGTGCTTCACCTTCTCTCCCCATCTTGTTTTCCGCTCCCGTTTTTGTGTGTTTTGTTTGTCTGGTTGATTTGTTTGTGAAGTAAATGTTAGCTCTTTCACGAGCCTCGATCAGTATCCAAAAAAAAAAAAAAAAAAAAAAAAAAAATTTGATGTTGAAAATGAAGTCAATGATTATCACCAACAAAGGGAGGATCTGAATGAAACGCTTAAAGAATTCACTGAAGTTCGGAGGGGTCTTCATAATGAGATGGTTGAATGTTTGAACAGCCTCTCTCACCCATTAATATTACCCAAAGCTGTCTCCACAAATGAACAAATGACTGACAACGAATTAAACACCTTGTTTGGGATGTTATGTGAGAGGTAAGATATATGATTAATTCTTCACAAACTTTGATACTGTGTGTATGTATGTTATTAAACGGTTTGGTTGATACTTGGATACTGTCTTGCGATTTTGATATCACCAGTGAGTTGGTATTTAAATGTCAACTGTTTGTTTTATTTCAGCATTAAAAGCCAACCAAACAACATGAACTTTGACGATGAAACCAATGATTATCACCAACAAAGGGAGGATCTGAATGAACCCCTTACAGAATTACCTGGAGTTCCGAAGGATGATGATAGATCAATAGCAGAGACAATAGATGAGATCGATGACTTCATAAAGACCTGGGATTTGAGGTAAGATATATGATTAATTCTTCACAAACTTTGATACTGTGTGTATGTGTGTTATTAAACGGTTTGGTTGATACTTGGATACTGTCTTGCGATTTTGATATCACCAGTGAGTTGGTATTTAAATGTCAACTGTTTGTTTTATTTCAGCATTAAAAGCCAACCAAACAACATGAACTTTGATGATGAAACCAATGATTATCACCAACAAAGGGAGGATCTGAATGAACCCCTTACAGAATTACCTGGAGTTCCGAAGGATGATGATAGATCAATAGCAGAGATGATAGTTGGGAGGAGTGTCAACTCATTCCCTGGCCATGTGAGTTTAAAATTTTCATCTTACAATGTGTGTAGTATAAATGGAGTTTCTCATTTATGGTCTTAGACTGCCCTCGTGTGGTTTTGGGATGGCACGGCAGGCAAATACTGTGTTTGGTGAATTTAATTTAAAATCCCTTTTGTGCCTTGCAGACACAAAAGAAATTGGTGAAGTCAACATGGGAGACAACATTATGTTGGATTGCCTTGGAAGAAACTGGATTTATGGGAGAAACTGAGTTTATACCTCGTGAAAAATGTTTTATTATAATTTTTATGTTTTTAATGTTATTTAATAATTTTGATTTTATTACTGTATTTATACCACATGATACCTTGGAAGAAACTGAATTTATGGAAGAAACTGAATTTATACCTCGTGAAAAATGTTTTATTATAATTTTTATGTTTTTAATGTTATTTAATAATTTTGATTTTATTCGCTTTGTCCAGAATTATTTAATTCTTAATTACAAAAAGAGAATAAAGGAAAAAAAGATGGGAAGGTGCACCCCCACCCTTGATCCCCCCTCATCCCACCCCTCCCCTCCCCTTGTGTGTGTGGGGAAGGTGGGGGTGGGATGAGGGGGGATCAAGGGTGGGGACGCACAGGGGTGGGGGATGATGGGTGTGGTCTGTGTGGGTGTGGTCTGTGTGGGTGTGGGCGGGGTCTGTGTGGGCGTGGTCTGTGTGGGCGTGGTCTGTGTGGGCGGGGTCTGTGTGGGCGGGGTCTGTGTGGGCGGGGTCTGTGTGGGCGGGGTCTGTGTGGGCGGGGTCTGTGTGGGCGGGGTCTGTGTGGGTGGGGTCTGTGTGGGTGTGGCTTATGATTTTTTTTTTTTGATTTTTTTATTACTACTAATTAAATTAGCTAATCTGGGTGGATGAAAGTATGGATGGTTGTTGTTTAATGAATTATCAGTTTTGTTTTTTGTAATTCTTGAGTAAAATGAACCCAAGATTTCTTCCCAATTCATATCATATAATTTGTAAGTCCAAGGCATAGTATCCATTACATCAACGATTTTGAATAATTCATTAGTCCATCTCTTTGTATAACCTTTCTCAAAATGACTTTTCCATCTGTATATTCTTACAATATCACCAACTTTGAACTTGGGCTTTCTCAAATTAATCTCCTTTTCATATTCTAATTTTGTAAATGTTTCTGATGGTTTTGATTTTGTTGATGAATGAACTGTATTATTGTAATTATCTACAATATCCTGAATAAAATACACCCATTTTTGGGAACCGAGTTGTGTGAATTTTTTATATAATTTCTCTTTTAAAGTACGATTAAAACGCTCAATAACTGCTTTTCCTTCATTAAAGGTGCTGTATAATTTAATACCCTCCCCCTTAAGAAATTTCATAAATATTTTGTTATAGAACTCTGTTCCCTCATCGGTCCACAGTTTCTTTGGTTTTCTTTTACTTTTATTAAATATCTGTTGGAAGGCTAACATCAGAGTATAACCTCTCTTGTTTTTCAAAGGAACAACCCAAGCAAATCTACTCCTCAAATCAATAACGGTTAAAGCATACTTGTATCCCTTATCATTTTTAGTTCGATTAAATCAGCGGACCATATGTGGTCGGTGTATTTAGAATGAACTTTCCTTCTTTTAAACTGTGTGATTATAGGTTTATGTAATTCATCAGCCAAAAGCTCCTCAGTCTTGATGACATCATTAGAGCCTAATAGTTTTTTGAGGGTGAATAACCAAGGCCAAGTTTCAATTTAGCATTTATCAAATTTCTCTCAATAAACCTATCAACCTTCTCTCTCAACGTTGGATTTTGTATCAAAGACAAATTATACAACATTTCTCTGTCGGCTTTATGTTTTTCAGTCAACGTAGTGGTTTTCCCATAAGCAATATCATGCTTCATACACACTTCGTCAACCCTATTTGTAGGTTTAGACCAAGGTTTAGGATTGTCAGCCTCATCTAATCTTTTATCCAGGTTTGTTCCAGGACCACAGAAAGAATATCCAGGTAGATGTAGTTCCCCTGGAATTCCAGTTGTTGTAAATTTACTTCCTGACAAAAACTTTTGTATGTCTCCTCCACTTTTAGGAGAGATTAATTGGCACTTTTTAGAGCCACACACTTGACATATTCCTTTTTGATAAACTCTATTATTTTTAGCTTTAACAAAGGAGATATTTTTAGATTTAGTTTTCTTTTTACATTTGAGACAATAACTCATTTATTTATGAGAAAAAGTCCTACATAGTGCCAAAGCTTTTTGGGTTTTCAACATATACATTTCTATCTTGATTTTTAAAACATAAAGAATCCTTAGGAATGCCTTCACTCTCTCCTCCATTTATTTACAAATAAAACTAACTAAAGTCAATAACACCAACATCATCAACTATATGTTGTATATCTGCTCTCTGAATTTATTATAGCAAATTTAAAAACCAATATCTTCATAAGTCATTAGTTCTTTATTTTCCTCTTCGGTGCGTTGAGATTGATTTATTTGTCGTAATAACTTCAATCTTTCATTAATCTCAAGAATGGTCATATTTTTATATTTTTCCCCCCTCTCTCTTTCCTCCCTCTCCTCCTCCTCCTTTTTCTCCCTTTCCTCCCTCTCCTCCATTTCCTTTTTTTCCCTTTCATCCTTCTCCTCCTTCTCCTTTTTCTCCCTCTCCTCCTTCTCCCTCTCCTCCTTCTCCCTTTCCTCCTTCTCCTCCTTCTCTCTTTCCTCCTTCTCTTCTTCAACTCCTTCCTCATTCTCTTCTTCAACTCCTTCCCTTGCTATCCTTGAGCTTGAGCCCCAAAGAATATTATACATATACTCATCTGGATTTTGAGATATTCTTGTATCTATAATTATTTTTCTCATAATAGGATACCAATAAGATTTGTTGATGATTTCTAAAAGTTATATATTTCATAACTTTGAGAAGTTCATTTTTATTTAATATTTTAAACAAGTCTCTATTTGTGGGTTTAGCAATATCAGTATAAGGCCACTTTTTAATGACAAAATTTCCATGTATATGCTCCAAATCATAAGGTATGTAATACCGAGCACCCTTTTCTTGTAGGTATCCCTGAATACAAAAATTATAATTCTCTTGTAGTCTTTTTCCTGCCATTTATGTATCAGAAATATATGTGAGCTTAATATAACAGGTAATACCACCCCATCTTCCCACTACCAAATCGGTTTGTATTCCTCGGCTTTCTATCCTTATCTCATTACCTTCCTTCTTTGTCATGTTAACCATCGCTATACTATCATATATTTTTCTTTTCTTAAAACCATGTATTTGTTGTTTACTAATTGTACTTCCACATAAATCCTTATCCTCACCAAGCGGATAATATTCTTCTTTACGAGACTGATTCAAATCATGTAGGTCTTCTAAGTTTATTGAAAAATACCAATTATACCCTAAATCAGGCATATCATACCCCCATTTATTGATTCGCATATTAACTATATGTCCTTCTTTATAAAATTCAATTGTAAGCAGATAGTTAAATTGAATGAGGAAAGGTCAGTATGGTCAGTACAACCGGGTGTTGTGGTGGTAAATTTTACTTGTTTAACAAAACGTGCTGTTTTGTTTAAAAATATATATTGTGATAAATCACTAAATCTAATTAAGTCATTCGCATCTGTCGGGTTTGGATAATTGATTAATTTATAAGTATTCTTCATATTAATATTTTTACTTACACTATATTTTTGTCGTTCAGCCTGTGCCTTTGTATAATAATTTGATAAATCAATATACTGAGGATTTTCCAAAGATAGAACCATCTTTTCCAACATAAGTCATTTATATTAGATTTAAAATGATATCATAAAAATTTTCATTATTGTTGAGTTGAAATAATACATTTAAACATAATTGACCACAACATTTAGAATTAATTTCTTGAACTTGAAATGTTTGATAAACACCATTCTGTAAGAATTGTATTACTTCAACAGGCGGTGGCATACCATAACTATCAAAATAATATTTATCCTGACTATTATGAATACAAACCCAATGAGAACCATTCTGTGTGTCTAAATTCATAATAATATTCATTGTATTCTTGGACAACTTTTTAAATTCATCTCTCATACAAATAACCACATTATCAATTTTTAGTTTTTTACAATATTTAGTAAGTTCTATATTTGACGTATTCTTTCCAAATTGTTTAAACCATTTATCCATTTATTTATGAGAAAGATATAACCCATTACCCCTTTTAGTTAGTTTAACACCCGCTTGAGCGATAGAGGAAAGCATATCTCCAACTAACAATCTAGCTTTATCAGGTAGACTTTCAAGTTTTTGAGGAAAATCCACAATTACACCACTTCCACTAATTTGTTTCTCCAACTCCTTGTTATGTGTTTCCAATTCTTTTTGAGCTTTTAGTTGTGCCTTCCTTTCGTTAGCAGTTTTTACCGCTGCTGAAATACCACCAGTCAATGCTCCCGCCACACTTAAACCAGCAAATAAAGGAATTAGAAACGGGAGAAATCCTCCCTCTTGTATTGAATATTTCTTTAACATAGGTTTTGTCATTTTAATTTTAAGTGAACCAGCATCATTTAGTGTTTTTACCTGCTCTCTTGTGAGTAAAACATCAATTCTTACTGCTCCTTGTCTTTGAATTGTATTAACGTTAATAATACAAGGCTTTTGATTTTGAATACAAGATGTTAATTTATTAAGATTGATTTGATTAACATATACCAGTTCTTTCCTACTCATTTATTTATGAGAAAAAACCTATGTGATATTAATCATAACACCATTATCTGTATTAATCTGTAATTCTGTTTCCTCCAAAAGCAAACAATAAGCATCAACTTCTTCATTCTCTCCTCTTTCAATGTATAGAGAAGTATCCACTCTATTAGACTTTATAGTTTCCTTTTGAGAACTCAGGTCAATTGTGTAGATGGTATAAAGTTTTTGAAATGCAACCATATCCAAAATAGGTTCATTATTACCGTTGCTTTCACACACCTTTTGGTAAGACTTGTAGGCTTCCGCATAATCATTTTTTTCCCAATCAATTTCCAATCTATCTCGCGGATAAAATGTTCCATCAAGAGAAACCCGAAGTTGTTTCACCTTAGCATTATCACTCAGCGCATTATTCTTATCAGTACCCTCCTCTCCATCTGGTTTCTTAAAAATGAGCCATAGGTATCGTGGCTTTCCTTCAAGAACACCCAAATTCCAAGTGTAGGTAGTGTGTTCCAGTTTAACGTGTTGACATCTTCTTTTAAGGTATGATACATTTAGCGGTTTCTTTGAGTTAAGTCTTCTATTTAACATCTCTTCCGTTTTAAGATTAGGAGTATATTCACTAATATACCAACACAAATCATTAATAACAAATTTATTATTGTCGCCAAAAGCATTTTCAGCCCCAAAAAGCAATCTATTTACATTATCATTCCTTTGTAGTTGAAATCTAATTTTATGACCATACAAAACTTTATCATAATCACAAAATCCAAATATACCTTTCAGAGGTACTGCTACGGTAAAACTATTCTCTGCTTTTGTATCATCATTATACATTGACTTCCTTTGACTATAACCAGGGTCAGCATTTGTTCCCGTTGACATATCAGGAATAAAACCTTCAACAGCTCCCTTACCCATTCTATCACTAAACGAATATAGTGTAAATTTCATCATTTCAGATATAGCAGAGACATAATCAACCGCTTCAACCTCTTGTGTTCCAATATACAGGCGGCCACTATCAAACATTTTCCAGAAGAAATCATTTACGAGTGTAGCATTAGTATTATTCGCAGCCTTAGTGAATTTAAATTTACACAGCAAGAAACTATCAGCTATATTCAAGTAAGTTTGTTGATTATTTATTTCAAAACTTTTTGTTCCGTTTGAATTCGTCTGTTCCTGTTATAGCATTTACCTTAAAATAGTCTTCCTTTTTAGTAGAGTTTGAAATGATAATCGTATCATCCAAATCATACATACTATCAATCGCTTCCATACTTGTATTTATATAGCATTAAAATCGTTGAAACCCTGACCCAAGTATTTTAATGATTTTTGGTCGTTCTTGTGAAGATAGTTGAGTTTTACCTTTTTTAATTTCTTTGATTGCTTGTAATTTATGAGACTCCTTTTGAGCATCTTTTATATGCTTTATAGCACCCGCAACTGAGCCCACGGCTGAAGCAGTTGAACCAATTAGGTCTTTATGTTTAAGGATGGTTGAACCAATACCCATTAGAGTATCAATTATCCCATCTCCTTTATTTCTAAATTGATGTCCCACACCCCGTTGTCTCTTTGGTTTATAGTATCCTCTACCAAGAAACATACCTTCACCCTTATAGTATGGTGAAAGGAACATCCCATCCCCTGTAATTATTTTATATTTTCCCAACTCGTGTTTTCTCACAATAACCATTATTTATTTATTGAAAAACTTCACGTAGGTGAATTCTGATGGATATAATTTCATCATTAAAGGATATCATACGATTATCTTGGTCCGTTATCCTAAAATTTACTCTGTATATGGTTTTTCCTGACACAGGTAAATAGACAAGATTTTTTGGGTCCATATTAAATTTATAACCAATCGGGGTTGAGTATGCACTGAATGAAAATATTGTATTTGTTCTTATTGCATCGTTATAAGCACCATCAATCAAATCGCAATGAATTAATACTGAATTTATACCGGAGGATATTTGAATGACATTATCACTGTAAGACGTCCCGTTAGTTTCAATCTTTTTAGAAGAGAAACCCAATAGCTCTCTGAACGAATTTTCAATCGTGAAATCAACTTTATAATTATTTTTAAGTTTAATAGTTGATTTTGAAGTGTGTTTTTGAATATCTATTACAATATTTTTTGGTTCATCACCTTTTTCTTTCATAAGGCGAGAGACTTCTGAAGATATTTGAGAAATCTCGTAAGCACCAGGTGAAACGGTTATAGTTTTATATCCACTTCCTGGATTATATCTAAACTTGTTGTTTTTCTCTGTGATATTAAAAAGGGTATTGTAAGTCTCCATTGACAACAAAGAAGCCTCATATTCTTTTGTGGGGTCAAGTTGTAGTGGGTAAGGGAATGAAGCTGTGTAATCACTTGTGAAATTAAAACTAAGAATTGTGCTTCTCATCTTATTTAATATCTAATAAAATATCTTTGTATTGACATTTATTAATTATTTTCATATTCATCAACTGATCTAAAATGGTGGATGCTTCATTAAAACAATTGTTGTTTCCAGCCTTCTTACTACCGAACAACAATAATAACCTATTAACTAATTGTGATGGGTCATTTGGAAGAAAACTAACACCCGAACCAAGCTTACTTAAAGCATCAATAATATGTTTCTCCTTCTCATTCTTCTTACTTTTACCAGCAACAGAAACTCCATAATCAAGTGCGTTTAGCAACTCAATATACTCTCTATCTTCCTCTCTTTCCATATCAAGCGGTTCATCAAAATAAGGTGAATTAGCATGTCCATCTTTTGTTAGAAGAAACATTAATCTTGGGGTTAATTCAACATTTGGTTGGTCAGAACTTAAGAACACCAATTTATCATTAAATATCAATAACTTTTCTTTCACAAGATGGAACTGTGCTGGTTCTTCTGTTGGAATGAGACCTGCTCTGGTTTTTGAACCCTTCAAATATTCATTGTTTTGAAGAGCTTCTACAATATAATTGGAAAGTTTATTTACCTTCTCAAGATGCCGAAATAATCCTTCATCATCATATTCTAATTCTCCAAGTTCTTGCTCTGTCATTTGACTAAAATCTTTGAGCATTTGAAATTTTTTCGGAGTAAATTCTACCGTGGGAACTGTAGGTGAAATCGTTTGTTGAGTTTTTAAAAGTGGTTTAAAAAATTTCTCTTGTTTTCTTTCAAAGGCTTCTTCACCAGTTAGTTTCTGTCTCCTTTTCTTCTTTATGTCTTCCTGTTGCTTTACAACTTTTGAAACCAACTCTTGATGTTCTTTAAACTTTCTTACTCTTTCTTCGGTATTCATTTTCTGTATTTATTTATTGAAAAATATCATTTAGTATCTCATCTTGTTTCACAACAATATATTTATATTTTCCAATCGTGTGTTTCATATTATTTTCAAATTCCTTCTTACTACTTAATGTAGAACAATTATCTCTCCAAAAATTATTTGTATCTATTGAATTTAACTTAAATAAAATAAAAGTATTAGCATTGTTTCTTATTGAGCGCCGAGGGAGTTGAAAATATGACTGACTAAGATAAATACAATTACAAGAAGAATGTCTCCCTCTTGTATAGTAGCTATCCATTACTGTTTGGTTTCTCTCATTAACACAATCATCAAAGATAACGAGGTTCTTTTTTGATTTATCTAAATCTTGAGGTGAAGGTATATCATCCGTATTATCACTGAGAATACAAGTTATGGGTTTTGGTTTTGATTTTGATTTCTGTGTATCACAAAATAATTGTATTATATCATCAATATTATAATCATTTAGTTTGTTTTGAAGTTTAAATAAACCGATAATGTCTTCCTTTTTAAAACCCGCATTAAAACCCTGTGAGAGTAGTTGATACTTGGGTTGAAAACGTGACTTTGTAAAAATTATTAAATTATCATAATCTAAAAAATTAGGACTAAGGAGCATCTTTAAAAGTAAACAGGTTTTTCCACATCCGCTTGAACCGACTATTAGACATCTCAATGAATTTGGAAGATTTTTATGGTTATTAAATTTTATCTTATTTTCCCAAACGGGTAAAAAATCATTCATTTATATATTTGGAAAACAAGTCATCTAACTTTTTTTGAGTTTTTTGAGAAACTCTATATTTTATCCTGAGTTCAGGTTTAATTTCAAAATAATCCATTATTTTGGTTATATAGTATCTTGTATTAACATTTCCATTAAAATTATTTTGAATAATAAATATCATTAAACCCTTATACATTTCCTCAATACAAATAGTCTCTTCCCTTGTAAGAAATGGTGTATTATCACCATAATACTTAACATTCATCTTCTTATTAATCTTGTAAAGTAATTCATTTTTGGTTCTAATTTAAAAGAGTTATATATTTTTCTATATTTTTTATTATCATTAATGAAAATTAAATCACAGAAAATACATTGTTTATATGAACCCTCATTATTAAGCCCTATTCTACCACAATGGTGGCAGATTTCTAATTTATCATATGGAGAGTCTGGAAATTCTAAATATCCTTCAGAATTTATCATATTTATAAAGTAAAATTATACTTAAAACAAAGTGCCTTTTTTAGAGGCTTTTTTAAAGATGAAACTGTGCTTAAAGTAAAACACAAAAGACAAATTTCAATCAATCTCTACTTCGGTGGAAGATATAGAAAAATATGTCAAAGATGTTAAATTGAACAAAGATAAATATGGACATTTTTGGATTAAACCCATAATGGAGAATAACATGTGTCCTTTTATTAAATTTACGGGACAAGCTATGTTAATTAATAACTCTATTAAAGTAAATTTGACAAAAGTTTCTCCACTACTACTAACAATTTACTCAAAACTTGAAAAGGTCATTGATAAAGAAGCTTTGAAAATGAATGATAAGACCATCAACTATTCTAGACGAAACATTTGTATATTCTTTAATAGACCCAAAGATGTGGGTGAAATTAATAATATGAATATTAGTGGTGAACTATCATTCCGTACTCTGATTATTAGAGATTATTTGAAAATAACATTTAATGTAAAAAATATTGTGGTTATTAGTTCTAATGAAAGAAAATATATAGATATTGATGGAAGTTTAATGGTATGTAAATGAGTGATATTAACAGTCAATACTCTGAGAGTTATTATACTGAGAGTCTAGGATCTGAAGATAGTTATGATACTAATAGTTTGTGTTCAAATGATAGTTATGAGAGTAGCTTTATTGATGACTCAGATAGTGAAATTGAAATTGATGAACTAGAGTATCTAAACTTTCTGGCTAATACATAGACGCTTTACTTTAAGTAAAGTTATATACATAAAATGTGTTGAAAAGCTCAAAGGTGTTTTACTTTAAGTAAAGTTATATACATAAAACGAGTTGAAAAGCTCAAAGGTGTTTTACTCTAAGTAAAGTTATATACATAAAACGAGTTGAAAAGCTCAAAGGTGTTTTACTTTAAGTAAAGTTATATACATAAAACGAGTTGAAAAGCTCAAAGGTGTTTTACTTTAAGTAAAGTTATATACATAAAACGAGTTGAAAAGCTCAAAGGTGTTTTACTTTAAGTAAAGTTATATACATAAAACGAGTTGAAAAGCTCAAAGGTGTTTTACTTTAAGTAAAGTTATATACATAAAACGAGTTGAAAAGCTCAAAGGTGTTTTACTTTAAGCACAGTTTCATCTTTTAAAAAGCCTCTAAAAAAGGCACTTTGTTTTAAGTATAATTTTACTATATAAATCAATATGATCAAAGCAACGTATTGCGACATTTGTGAACAAGAATATAAACAATACAAAAGACACCTTAAAACTAACAAACACACATTTAATCTACTTCACCTACTATCTCCTATTCAGAAGGAAACAAAACACTGTTCTGCATGTAATAAAAATATCCTCAAGAAAGGCTTCGAAATACATCTTAAAACAATTCTACATTTATCAAATTTTATCACAACTAAAAACTCTGATGGCGCATTCAAAGGACATATTAAAATAAGAGTCTTTAACTTCAAACCTCCTGAACCAGAGTCTATAGTTGATGCTGTAGAAATAGTTAAACCAGCTGTGCAAACGTTGATTGAAAAAACACTAAAAGAAATGAAACCACTTAAATTTTATATGGGAGTAAAATTAGAAATGACAAAGGACGAAGGAGGTATAGATACACCATACATGAGAACTGGGCCACACTTTATATCTTCATATCAAGATTTTAAAACATCAGGAGTCTATGATGAACTTATTAAACAAGAGCAAGATGTGGATAATTCAATCGTAGGAAGTGGATTCAATATAGGAAAAATTATTTACATAGACATTCATATTCTTAAATCAGATCCTCTAAAAGCTTCTTCCTACATTGATTTACCCAGTGTTATCAAAAATAGAAAAGCAGTTATCAATATCAAAAATAAAGACAATAAATGTTTTCTCTGGTCTATTCTAGCACACTTACATCCTCCACATTTTCATGATGAAAGAGTATCTCATTATAAAAAATATGAGAATACATTAAATACAAAAGATCTAAAGTTTCCTATGGCTTTAAATGATATTCCTAAATTTGAAAAGATAAATAATTTATCAGTTAATGTTTATGGTCTAACAGAAACAAACAGCATTCAGGTTTTAAAGCTTTCTGACAATTGTAAACAAACTCATATTAATCTTCTATATTTTAATTCAGAGGAATATTCACATTATACATACATTAAAGATATTGCTAAATTAATAAAACCACAAGTATGTAAAAGAACAAATAAAATATATATTTGTTTGCGTTGTCTTAACTTCTTCCATACACAAGAAAGATTAGATAAACATTCAAATTATTGTGGTGAACATAAATCAACGGTAATCAATATGCCCAAAGAAGGCTCAAATATCACATTCAAAGATGAAAAGAAAAAGATCAAACATCCATTTGTTATATATGCTGATTTTGAAAGTATTGTTGCGAATATGGAATTTGGCCTCCATATCCGCTTGTAAATATTCCCCTATTTTCTCCAATACTCCCCAACTTTCCCCAATCCCCCATTCCCTAGTCCCATTGCATGTAAATAACAATCAGTAGAGCCGACCTTCCCCTTATTCCCCCATTAAATGTCGTGCCCAGGTCCACCGCACCACACGTAGACAACTTTCGGACATCTTCCTAGTTATTCTTAGTCTATGTCAGTTAAGGCCTCGTCTCCATTAATCATGACTCTTCGTTGCACCAGAATGTGATTATATGGCATCAGTAGTGAGTTTAGGACCTTTCCCATACCTCCTCCCATCTTCTTCCCCGTCTACAACAACAGAGGGGCACGGCGCTGCGCGGGGGGAAGTGTGCGTCCTCCCACCGGCTCGGTTCGCCGCCATCGACAATGCGCTCCAGACGATGCGCTCCAGACCATGCGCTCCACGGGGTTACCACGAAGGGGCTCCTTGTCAGCTCCTCGTCAAGGGCGGAGCCTGGTAAACCCCCCGCACGCACCCAATGAGAAGCAACGTGCCGATTCCACGAGGCGGAGCTGGCGAGCCGAGGGCGTGTCACGCCCCGCCGGATATACGCGGCCACGCGCCGGATGTGACGGGAGATGCGCTCCCAGCTGGAGAAAGACGGACCTGCGAGCGCTGAAACAGATGCGCCTGAGTTTGGAGAGGCCTGAGAAAGCCCCGCCTGAGAAAGAACGTCACCTCTGAGCGCTGCGACGAGACCTCCCCGCATCTCTGGACCGAACCGTGTTGACCCTGCTTTGAGCCAAGAGTGCACCTTGAGCCATCGATACCCGCTTTCCTGCCATCAACCCCCGTGTGAGTCAGCCGTTGTCCCGTTTGTCTGTCGTCTGTCCGGGGATAATATAAGATTGTGTCTAAGTGCTTGTCTTTCTATGTTGTACCTCTCGTCCCTGTAATCTGACCTTCCGTAACGAATATAATCTCCTCCGGAGGTCTTGAGAACCGAATCCCTGGTGTCGTCATTTTATAACCCAGCCGGGTGTCTTCTTTTTCTTATTGAGCCAGCGTAACGCGACTTCGTCAACGTCGAGTATAGTCGGGTAATTTGTGCGGACACGACGGCCATTCCGCTCGGCCCACTTTGACATCAAAGTCGTGTCTATAACAATTGGTGTCGAGGAGTGAGATTCGGACCCGGGACTAAATTAGTTAGGCCCAAATTTTGGGAGGGAAAATCGGTTCGGAGCGCGTACGGCGCTCGACCGAATCGATTCGGAGCGCGGTCCCGCGGTTACTGCGCTCGCCGAAATTATAACGAAAAAAAAAAAAATTGGATTTGTTTTACGAAACTCGAATTTTGCAAGTCGCGCTATGGCGGATCAAGACGGCTGGGGTCCGGTAGGGGAGAGTGAAGCAGGGTCGGTCCAGGACCAAATTGAGGGACATGAGGGACATGAGGAGAGCGAAACAGCGAGGGTAGCAGGCACGCAAAATGGCGCCTCGCAAGAGCGCGCGGTAGCCGAGCCCGCTGTATCAACGGGCTTTAACATGCAGCCGATTGACATACAGGCCCTCATTGCGCAGCTACAGGCAGCTGTACAGATGAGTATGGGGAGCCAAATTGAGCGATTGGGTGAGCGGTTGGGGAACCGGATGGATGCTCAGGGTGAGCGATTGGAGGGCCAAATGGGGGTAATGGGGAACCGGATGGATGCTCAGAGTGAGCAAATGAGGGTTGATAGTGGGCGATTAGAGGGCCAAATGAGGGGTACCGGTGAGGGATTAGAAAAGAAATTTGAGGGGTTAGACAACGGGATAAAAGAGGTGAAACATGGGTTAACGGGGGTAGAAAACAGAATGGCCGCTCAAGAGAATCAAATGGAAGGGATGCAAAAGGGGTTAGAGGGGGTAGAAAATAGAATGGCTGCCCAGGAGAATCAGATAGAGGGAGTGAAAAATGGGTTAGAGGGGTTAGAAAACAGTATGGAAGGCAAATTGAGGGACATGAGGGACCAAGCGGAAAGGGAAGTTAAACAAATGGAGCAGCAGATAGAGGGGGTCAGAATGGGGGTAGAAACCAAACTGGATGCTCACAGGGAGGAAATGGAGCAGATGAGGGTGGCATCTGGGCAGGAGATGCAAGTGATGGGAGAAGAGATCAGAAGAGGTGTGAGTGAGGAGGTCGGAGGAGTGCGCGAGGAGGTGAGGCACTGTAAGGAGCACATGGAGCAGGAGGTGAGAAAGGGGACTGTAAAGTTACAAGGGGGCATAGAGGTCCTGACGCAGGAGGTGGAACAGCTGACGGAGGGACAAAAAGGACTAACGGAGCAGGTTCAAAGGAACACTGCAGTATTAGGAGGTTTAAAAGCGACACAGAAAGAACTAAAAGATGACTTGGTAGCGACGAAGAGGGAATGTCAGATGGTACGTGAGGGACTGACAACGAGGCTGGACGAGGTGATAGAGGTAATGGAGACGAAGGACCGGCAGGTGAGGACGCACCTGGAAACGGTCAAGGTAGCCTTAGAGGATGAGCTTGAGGAGACGTACCGGGGAATGAAAGAGGTGAAGCAGAAACTAGAAAAAAGAAGAAGAAAGGGAGATGCGTTTTTACAGAGGAGAGCACTGAGCAGAAGACAGAAAGGCCTGGAGTTGGACTTTGAGTTGGTCTGAGTTGGTTGGGAGTCGGTCGTCAAGTGCAGAGTGGTGAAGAGTCAGTCAGTAGAGGTGGTGGTCAAGTGGTTGCGTTGGTTGCGGTGAGGAGTCGGTGGTAAAGAGTGAGGGACCAAGAAAGAGAGAGAAAGAGTCCTGAAGCAAGAGAGGAAGTTGTTGGACTGGGTGGGACTAAGGAAGGAGAGAGAACCCGTCACACCAATCCCCCAAGCTCCGCGTTGGCTCCACCAAGCTCCGCGTTGGCTCCACCAAGCGTTCAGCTCCACCAAGCTCCGCGTTGGCTCCACCAAGCTCCGCGTTGGCTCCCCCAAGCTCCGCGTTGGCTCCACCAAGCTCCGCGTTGGCTCCACCAAGCGTTCACCTCCAGCCATCCACCTCCTGCAATTCCCCGTGTGAGTCGTCTTTTGTTTGTTCTGTCCTGGGTTAATTAAGTCTGTATAAGCTAGTATTTTCCCTGTGTCACCTGCGTCTTATGTGCTTGTAAATAAACGTGACTGCTTTCTTTTTGCTTGTGTGTAAATAGTCAATAAATTCAGTCGTATTTCCAAACCTTTCTTTGCCTTCGTTTTCCTCTTTGCATTGCGTCGTTTTCGTATTTTCCCTCATTGAGCAGCTAGGGTGCGATACGGCCAAAGTCTGGGTGAATCGGGTGAGTTTTGTTAGGTCGCGGTTTTAAACCACCGCTCGGTCTATAACATCCTAACCGCGATCTATAACAATTGGTGTCAGGAGTGGGATTCCACAGGAGTTGCACACCGACCAGGGACGAAATTTTGAGAGCAAATTACTAAAAGATGTGTGCAGTCTCCTGTCAATTCGAAAAACCAGGACAACGCCTTTAAGACCTCAATCTGACGGGATGGTGGAAAGATTCAACCGAACTTTAATCCAACAACTGGCACTGTTCACCACCACCCGTCAGGATGACTGGGACGAACATCTCCCTTATTTGCTTATGGCCTACCGGACCAGCCAGCACGGGGCCACCGCATGCAGTCCAGCGTTGCTTATGTATGGGCGGGAGTTACGGGCTCCCGCCGACTTGCTATGCGGTCCCGTGCCAGACACAGTGGTTAACCCGCCGAGGGAGGGGTACGCACGTCACCTAGAGGAAGGCATGGAGCTAGTCCATGCCTTCGCCCGCCGCCAACTCCATCTGGCGGGGGAAAAGATGAAGCGCAGGTACGACGACCGGAGCCAGGGCAGTCAATACGCTCCGGGGATGAAGATTTGGTTCTTTAATCCCCGGAGGCGGAAGGGAAGGTGCCCAAAACTCACCTCCCCCTGGCAAGGCCCAGGAGTCGTCCTGTCGCAAATCTGTGACGTGGTCTTTAAGATCAAAATGGGGCCACGAGCCCTCCCTCGGATCGTCCACGCCGACCGGATAAGACCTTACACCGGCGAGCAGGCGCCCCCGTGGATTGCCTCGGCTTTAGATGCCGAGGCGGGACCCAGTACCTCTGAATAAGGGGGGCTTATTAGTGCCAGAGGACTGGGGGATTGAGGAGCGATAGGCCCGGTGGGTAAGGGTGGCATCCCTGCCACCTTTCCCATATGGGGGCAAAGGAGCAATAGCTTATGGGGTGTATGGCAGTGGAAACTAGCCCGGGTGGGTTAGGATATTGTGTGTAGGGCCCTAGAAGATGACATTAGGTGACGTTAAGATTAGTTAGTGACTGATACCTGTAGTGGGGACGCAGGTAGATTAGTATGGATGATAATGACGAGGGAGCGCAATAGTTTAAAGGGACGACTGGGAAGCGCAAGTTTCAGAAGGGAGTAGTTAGCTGAGATGATGCCGTGTTTGTGAGAATTGAACAGGTGTGATTGCACAGGTGTGCAACTGGACAGGTGTGTGGAGCAGTGTATGAGTAGTGAGTGTGTGGATCAGCGCGAATGCGCTTGGGGAGAGAAGGGTGCAGGTGGCACCAGGTGTGAGAGCACAGGTGTGCAGGTACAGGTGTGTGGAGAGAGTTGGAGTGAGTGGTACGGAGCGGTGTGCATGGTGCGAAGGTGTGGATGGGGGAAGAGTGGACCCCTTTCACGAGTACCCGGGGCGGGTAGTGTAAGTGTTAGGTAGAGGGTGCAGGTAAATTGTGGTTGGATATTGGCATTTGTGGTGCGGTTGCAGAATGGTGTTGTGAATGGGTGCATTAGTGTTGTGGAAATGGCTGGGCGTGTAGCCTGTTAGTGTGTGTAGTTGGTTGGGCACTCCACCACTGTGAGGATGTCGGCCAGGTGAGGCCGCAGGTGGGCTCTGGGAGCCGGTAGTTGTGAGTGGGTGCCTGAGGATCCCGGGTGTGGATCGGGCAGCCCAGTGCCAGAGAGGGCACGGAGTGGGGAGAGAGCCAGAGGGCCTTCCCCAGGTAGTTAGGTTAGGGTGAGGAGCAGGTAAGCTCGGAGGCAACTGCAGTGGTGGAGGTGTGCAGGTGGGTAGACCCACTGGGAGAGGTACACGCCGCAGCCCAGAAATTGTGCGAGGGCACCGGGAGATGAATCGGGGGAGTGAGACCCCAAATTGAAAAGCACCACAGGTTGGCCAATGGGAATTGGTTTTTAGAACCCATAGAGTAAGAGGGCCAATGGTTTGGCCGGAGAAAGACCCCGGGTAGTGTAAAGTTGTTAAAGTCATTTAGGAAATAGTTAGGATTGAAGAACCTGTCGCACCATACGCAGCCACTTACCTGTGGTGATGATGATGACTCCACACCTGTGTTTTCTTTGTTTTGTTGCAGGAGATGAATCGCTGTGTGGATTTGTGAGACGCATCACGACGTGGATGAGACATTGGGGTGATTCCATCTCTCCCTCCCTAGGAGGGACTGATGATGAATTGGTAATGGCAAATTTTGATGTTGAGTTGGAGATGGCAAATTATGATGAGAGTTGAAAATGGCAAATTTGATTGGTTAGGAGGGAGAGAAGACGAATTTGGTTTATGGGAGGAACGGGGAAGACAGTAGGGATGTTTGTTGATTTGTAAAGTAGATGTTTATGGGTAGTGTTGTGTTTTGTGGATACAGTAAGGGGTAAGGGAGGGGCCATGTAGGTTACCTGGTGGGGGGGGGGGCGTACGATAGGAACGTACCTGTCTCACCTGGTTCCCATGTGCCCCCAGTGTGCATCACCTTACATTGCGTGCACTTTTGCGCCCTTACCACCTTACTCACTTGTCTGCTTCTTTTGTCTCCCACCTCCGAGGATCTGGCTTTGGGGTAGAGAGAGAGGAGAGAGAGGTGCTGGCTGCGCAGTTGTGGGCCTGCACTTTCGCTGTTTGCTGCCGGGATCGATACACCATATGGACCGCAATGTTTGTGGCCACCCACAATGGACCGCAGTTCGTTTGCGGCCAAGCACCACCCGGGGATGGACCTATGGGTCAACGTGGCACCTATGCCATACAGGTGAACCACTTTTAGTTAACACCAAGTGCACCACAAGAAGAGCAAGAGACACCTGCAGGGTTAGGGGTTGTCGAATTTATTTTTATTCCAATGAACAATGGTGACTGCACCGATTGGTGGTGGGGTGGTGCTTTTGATGCTCGGGAAGGGTGCTCTGCACGTTATTAAAGGCCGTCGGCCACAGAGCACTCGTGGGTTGGTGTATCGATGCTGGCAAGCGCGCTCTCTCTATGCATAACATCTGCATGTGTTCCTCCAAAGACAGGTCCTGGATCGTAGTGTAGATATCAGCGTAATCTTGTAAATAATGCTCCCTACCGGCTGTATGTTTAGTTTGAGAATTCTTTCCGGATTCGGTTATCCTGTGGGTGTGTTTCTGTGAGGAGAAGGGTGCAACGTCGCAGGGGGACATATTTACTCATTTGTGAATATCTGTAAAACTGTCGCACTCAGGGTAGAGTTAATAGTAGAGGGAACTACATTGCGTGCCACACTAAAGTAGGTAAAAATTTATCGGGTCGGGACGCCCCGAGGGTAGAGAAGGGTGCAATGTTGCGAATATGGAATTTGGCCTCCATATCCGCTTGTAAATATTCCCCTATTTTCTCCAATACTCCCCAACTTTCCCCAATCCCCCATTCCCTAGTCCCATTGCATGTAAATAACAATCAGTAGAGCCGACCTTCCCCTTATTCCCCCATTAAATGTCGTGCCCAGGTCCACCGCACCACACGTAGACAACTTTCGGACATCTTCCTAGTTATTCTTAGTCTATGTCAGTTAAGGCCTCGTCTCCATTAATCATGACTCTTCGTTGCACCAGAATGTGATTATATGGCATCAGTAGTGAGTTTAGGACCTTTCCCATACCTCCTCCCATCTTCTTCCCCGTCTACAACAACAGAGGGGCACGGCGCTGCGCGGGGGGAAGTGTGCGTCCTCCCACCGGCTCGGTTCGCCGCCATCGACAATGCGCTCCAGACGATGCGCTCCAGACCATGCGCTCCACGGGGTTACCACGAAGGGGCTCCTTGTCAGCTCCTCGTCAAGGGCGGAGCCTGGTAAACCCCCCGCACGCACCCAATGAGAAGCAACGTGCCGATTCCATGAGGCGGAGCTGGCGAGCCGAGGGCGTGTCACGCCCCGCCGGATATACGCGGCCACGCGCCGGATGTGACGGGAGATGCGCCCCCAGCTGGAGAAAGACGGACCTGCGAGCGCTGAAACAGATGCGCCTGAGTTTGGAGAGGCCTGAGAAAGCCCCGCCTGAGAAAGAACGTCACCTCTGAGCGCTGCGACGAGACCTCCCCGCATCTCTGGACCGAACCGTGTTGACCCTGCTTTGAGCCAAGAGTGCACCTTGAGCCATCGATACCCGCTTTCCTGCCATCAACTCCCGTGTGAGTCAGCCGTTGTCCCGTTTGTCTGTCGTCTGTCCGGGGATAATATAAGATTGTGTCTAAGTGCTTGTCTTTCTATGTTGTACCTCTCGTCCCTGTAATCTGACCTTCCGTAACGAATATAATCTCCTCCGGAGGTCTTGAGAACCGAATCCCTGGTGTCGTCATTTTATAACCCAGCTGGGTGTCTTCTTTTTCTTATTGAGCCAGCGTAACGCGACTTCGTCAACGTCGAGTATAGTCGGGTAATTTGTGCGGACACGACGGCCATTCCGCTCGGCCCACTTTGACATCAAAGTCGTGTCTGTAACAGTATTCTAGAAAAAATAGATACTGCTTCTCCAGATCCAAAAGAATCATACACAAATAAATATCAAAAACATACTCCTTGCGGTTTTTGTTATTATATCAAATCATCCGTTGGTGATAAATATAACAAGGTAGAGGAGTATAGAGGCTCAAATACCCCAGAGGAGTTTGTGAAACGACTAGAAAAAGACTGTGTCCGATTAACCAAGATAATGAGAGAAACTAATAAACCAATGTCCTTGACGAGTGAACAGAAAAGGGAATTTAGAAAAAACAATGTTTGTCATATTTGTGAGGAAAAAATTGGTGAAGGTCTAAAGGTTAGAGATCATTGTCATCTCACTGGTAAATATAGAGGTCCAGCTCATCAAAGTTGTAATATTAATTATCAACTCCCCTCTTTCATTCCTGTCTTTCTACATAACAATGCTCATTATGATACGCATCTATTTTTTAATAAACTTTCAAAGACATCTGGACACATTTCAGCAATTCCTAACACGGATCAGAAATACATTTCATTCACAAAAACAATTCACACATCTCCTATTACTCATATCAGATTTCTTGATACATTTAAATTCATGGCAAGTCCATTGGCTAACTTGGTTCAAAATCTAAAAGAGTTTCCATGTCTTTCAGAGTATTTTTCAGATAAAGATTTTCTAACACAAAAGGGAATTTACCCCTATGACTATATGGACTCATTTGAGAGATTCAATGAAACACAACTTCCTTTCAAAGAAAATTTCGATAACAAATTAAACAACAGTCATATATCTGATAAAGATTATGTACACGCACAAAATGTTTGGGAAAAACATAACATCAAGAATCTTGGCGAGTATCACGATTTGTATCTCAAAACTGATGTGCTTTTATTGGCCGATGTATTTGAAGCCTTTAGATCTGTTTGTTGCACTGGATATGGATTGGATCCTGCTCACTACTACACAGCACCTGGATTTGCTTGGAGCGCGATGTTGAAAATGACAAAACAAGTTTGGATTTGATAATCGATGTCGATATGCTTTTGATGACTGAAAAGGCAAAAAGAGGTGGAATTTCACAAGTATGCTCGAGCAGATACGCAAAAGCAAATAACAAATATCTTCCAAATTATGATTCAACGAAAGAGAGTTCTTACTTGATGTACTATGACGCAAACAACTTGTATGGCTGGGCAATGTCTCAAGCTCTTCCTTATGGGAAACTAATATGGGTAAAGGAAAAAGACTACACAAAAGTTTTACAAGATGTATGTATCTCTACACAAAAAGAATTGGATGATTCAAAGGTTGGTTATTATTTTGAGGTCGATTTAAAATATCCTGAAGAACTTCATATCAAACATAAAGATCTTCCATTTGCTTGTGAGAAAGAAAGTCCAAAGAAAGAATTGTTGAGTGATTATCAACGATCGTTTGATATAGGTGAATCAACAGAAAAATTACTTACTACATTATATAACAAGAAAAATTATGTACTACACCAAAGAAATTTGCGACAATATTTATCAAAAGGTCTAAGAGTAGAGAAGATCCACAGGGTTCTAAAGTTCAATCAAAGTCATTGGTTAAAGGGGTACATTGATTTTAATACACAAAGAAGAACAGAGTCAAAAACAAATTTTGAGAAAGACTTTTATAAATTGATGAATAATGCGGTCTTTGGTAAGACCATGGAGAATGTGAGGAAAAGACAAAATATCAGACAAGCAACATCTTGGGAACAAGCATCAAAATTAATTAATAGACCGAGTTTTACTAGAGCTGAGGTCTTTACTGAGAACTTTTGTGCGATCCATTTGGTTAAAGAGAGTATTGAAATGGACAAACCTATTTACATTGGAACATCAATTCTTGACTTGTCAAAGTCATTAATGTATGATTACTTTTATATTAATCTAAAATCAAAGTATAAGGATAATGTGTCATTGTTGTATATGGGTACTGATAGTTTTATTTTGAAAATTAATACTGATGATGTTTATTCAGACATGAAAAAGGACATTAATATCTATGATACAAGTAATTACAGTCCAGAGAGTGAGTTGTTCTCTTCTAAAAATAAAAAGGTGATTGGAAAGTTCAAGGATGAATTGGGAGGAAATGTTATGAGTGAATTTGTGGGATTGAGGTCGAAGGCTTATGCTTATAAATACATTGTGAATAACGTTGAAAAGACTGATAAGAAGTTAAAAGGTGTAAAGAAAAATGTCATTAAAGAAACAACAAACTTTAAGGATTATTATAACTGTTTGACAACAAAAAAGAAGAGTTTAGAAAGATTAATGGAATAAGAAGTTATAAACATAAATTATATTCAGAAGAGGTGAATAAGAAAGCATTGGGGGCTTTTGATGATAAGAGGTTTATTTTAGAAAATGGAATTGATAGTCTCCCTTATGGTTATATAAGTATATAAGTGATAAGATATATAAGTGATAAGATATATAAGTGATCAGATATAAGTGATAAGATATATAAGTGATAAGATATATATAAGTGATAAGATATATATATAAGTGATAAGTTAAAAAGGGGGGTTAGGGATTTTAACGGGCTACCGCCACCTTTTTTACTATTATATAAATGATAGAGCCAAGTATCAACCAGACTAAAGAGTGGAGGTGTAATCAACCTTGGTATATAAATGGAAAACATAACGAATGTGAAAAATATCAGATTCAAGAGGTTGAGAGAATCACTGATCAGAAGGTTCTCAAGACGGATAAACGTATTCATTTGTTAAGTGGGGTAATGGAGGGTGGGAAGAAAAATATATTAGAGTGGAGTGAGAACTTTAATGGTTATCAATCGGATAATAAATATTATAATTTTAAAATGGTATGTGGGAGAGGAGGAGGTCAAACAAGAACCCTCCGTGAAACTTACCACTTTATACTTTCACAACAAAAGGTTAAGGAACCTGTATACTTTATAAATATACTTGATGGGGATGAGTTCTATAGGAGAATGGAACTCTTTAAAAAGTTAGAAAGAGATAATATATTTATAGGCTCAGTAGTAGCGTGGTCTAAGGAACTACATTAAGGGGGTAGTGGGGGGAATAGGGTAAAAATTACATGTAAGTGAGAAGGATCATAGGTTCATAAGGCTAGAAGGATTATAGATTCATAAGGTGAGAAGGATTATAGGTTCATAAGGTGAGAAGGATTATAGGTTCATAAGGTGAGAAGGATTATAGGTTCATAAGGTGAGAAGGATTATAGGTTCATAGAGGGAGAAATAGAGGTGTTTATGATTTTTGAAAAAGACATGGGGGTAAATGACATTAGATAGGGATTTCCCATGTTAAACGGAGGTGTCCCAGAAGCAACATTTATAACCTACTCATACTTGATTTTCAACCACACAAGTGATCGGTCTCTTTCTCAAACAGAGTTCCAGCATTCTCTCTGCAGCAAAGCATCCTGGAGTCATAAATGCCAAATGTTGCAGATGTTTTATTTTTAATATTGAATCATTCTGTCAGTAAAATAACAGGAATGATTTTTATGTTGAACTGATAAATTGTTGTGCATTTGTATTTGTGTGCATTTTTTTGCAAAAGGTAAAGTTTGTTTGCAGAGATACTTGTGCTGCTAACTGATGTTAAAGTAATGGAGTAGCGTGTGGTATGCTTTCTGCTGGCACAACATCTATCAGTCATTGTAGATAACGTCATATGGCCGCGTGGTCAACAGTGACTCACCTGAATACAATAAACTGAATTGTCAACAACGGATGGAGCAACGAACAAGAAAACGCCTATGGTCGACCAGATCTTCTCATGGGGATGGTGTATGCAGATTGAACACCCAAATTTTGTAATTTGAGTACCTTGTAAATTGTTGTTTAAATTAGTTGCTTAATTTAAACAAAAAGAAAAAATTGAGGAATTATAGAAGTTATGAAGACCTCTACATTTGTTAGGAGTCAGAGAGTTATCGCAGACAGTCAAATTCAAACTTGTCCCTGACCCACTTAATTAATAAAATGTATTGCAATGACAATAATCAGAAATAGTTTAATCATTTGCTGAATCTTAATAACACTATGCTATGAGTTCATAATGATCTTGTAGGAAAGGATTTATTATATTATTAAGGATATATTATATATATATATGGATTACAAACTTAGGAATTCAAGAGTATAACTCAGCCTCTGGTAGACTCAAAAGTTGCCTTGTGATGGAAAGATATACATATGTGCAGTCTTGTGTAAATACTAAGTAGGGAATAGAGTTTGTGAAACAAAACAGAACTTCTCTGTCATCAAGTTACCCGCTGAAAAGATAATGGCTATCCGAATCCATCGGCCCCTGATCAATCCCCTCCCTACTTCTTGCTTCCTAATCAATGATCCCTGTCCCCCAGATCTACCCCTCCCTAATCCCTTATAAGAATCCCTCGGCCCCCGATATCCTCCCCTCCTATCCCCTCCTACGGTGGAGACAGTCATCATTCCCCTATTGTTCAAAATGATATAAATTGAGCTAAGTTCATGCAATCGAGGAAGAATTCTCATTTCTGACCCGGCTCCTGTGCTGTGAATCCTGTGCTGTGAGTTTTATCATGTATTGCTGTTGTAACCAAATGAGTATTTTTCCCAGTGTTATTAAAATATTTACAAGTGTTCATGGCTTTGTTTATGTACACAAAGTTGTTCTTCAACAGGAGTTTGATTTTAGAACATGTATATCGTTGAAAAGTATTCTAGTAATAGTAAATCCACTACCCACAAACGAATGAGCTACCTGTTCTTCTTGTTCTATAAGTTTATCATAAACGTCCGTTAATAAGAACCTCTGGAGTGATGCAATAAAGTAAGGTTTAAACCTTACTTTACAAAAGTAAGGTTTTGTTCTCATATAACGTTTTATAATAAGATCCCCTATTTCAGTATTTGATTTTTTCAATTCCATTTTTACTCCCATATAAAATTTAAGGGGTTTAATCTCATCCAAAACATTCTTTACATAGCTTTCAACGGCGGGTTTGACTGTTTCAACCGCCTCAGCTATTGATTTTGGTTCTGGGGGTGGTAAATTAAAAATCCTTATTTTAATATGTCCCTTAAATGCCCCATCACAATCCTTAATAGTGTATCCCCACAACTTTATGTGTTTTTTTGATTGAGTATTGAGTTGAGTATTGAGTTGAATTGAGTATTGAGTATTGAGTATTATTGAGCCCGTCTACTCACCCATTCCCGGACCCCTGACCACATCACCCCCGTCCTTTATAAGCTTCACTGGCTCCCCATCCCCCAGAGAATCCAGTACAAAATCCTCTTGACCTACAAAGCCCTCCATAACCTGGTCCCATCCTACCTGACTGACCTCCTCTCCAGACACACTCCCACCCGCAACCTCCGCTCTGCTGGTACCAACCTCCTGACCCCCCCCCCCCCCATCCAGACCAAATTCAGATCCTGGGGGGACAGGGCCTTCTCCATCGCTGCTCCCACCCTCTGGAACTCACTACCTCACACCATCAGAGACTCCTCCTCACTCACCACATTCAAAACATCACTCAAGACCCACCTGTTCAACACTGCATTCAACATTTAACCCACAGCATTTAACCCCTGACTATCTCTTCTCCTTCTCCTTCCTTTTGCTTTGATTATTTACCTATTTTTTTTATTTACCTATTTACCAAAAAGATTTTTGTCTTTTTGCACTTGTTTTTTGTACTCTGTCAAAGCGCCTTTGGGCTTCTTGAAAAGCGCTATATAAAATAAATGTATTATTATTATTATTATTTAGTATGTCTAAGAAAGTTCTTCTTCAGAACATCCTTTTTACAAACCTTGCAATATGTAATATTAGACACTGGAGGTAAGTCTCCAGTATTTCGTCTATGCTTTTTTGATTTTAGATGGATGTTATAAATTGGCTTTGAGACATCCTTAGAGCAGGTATCAGTGTTTAACATGAGACATAGGAGGTAGTTCTCCAGTATTTCGTCTATGCTTTTTTGATTTTAGATGACGTGTCAAAGCATGCTTATGATATTCATGATTACAATCATCACAATATGTTGTATTCATTGCTCTTTATATAAAAGAAATGTTTCTTAAAACTAAAAATCAATTATTTTTTGGCTCAGATTTTTATTTCCATATTATATAAAATCGTATCATCTAAATCATAAATAGAATCCATTTTTTAATTTTTTGAAAAATTTGAAAATCGGAAATTTGGAAAATTCGACAAAATCAAGAAAATGTGAAAATTGGAAAATAAATAATTAATTGGTCACCCGGTTTGTTGTGAATCACTTCCTGTTTTTGGGTTGAGGCAGTTTCGGTTTGGGGGTAAGGGAGATGTGGGAAATGTGGGGAAGGTGGGGAGGGTGACCTGGCCTGGAACCCCTATTCGACAAATCATGAAAATAACAAAATCATGAAAATGAAAATTTTGAAAATCGTGAAAATGAAAATTTTGGAAATCGTGAAAATGAAAATTTGGAAAATCGTGAAAATGAAAATTTGGAAAATCATGAAAATGAAAATTTTGAAAATCACAAAAAATAAAATAATTAATGTCCTGTCCTGGAAGTCCCCTTTTCTATCTACTTATATGTATATATATACATAAAGATACATACACAGATATTTTATGAACTTGTATGGGGGATACACAACCATGACAGCAGGTCCATCAATACATTAATCAACATCAATGGACCCACAACCTCAAAATTGTGTCCAGTCAGTCAACACAGCAATGCAATATCCTTACTCAAAGTTATTTATTACTTTTCTTTAAATCTTTAAATTACTTAAAAATTACTAAAAAAAAAAAAAAATGCTATTAAAATTACTTTTAATACTTAAAATAAAAATTTCATTTAAATATTGCTGTCAATGTTACAAGAAGACTCAAGACAAATATTAAATGATGTGGTTTAATGTCGTTCATTTATACAACAATGAGGCAAGAAGGAGTTCGACACATGAGATGCTCATCCCATATTCTTCATTCCTGATAATGTAGTGAAAGCTGTGCCAGGTAATTTGGAGAAGCAAATCAGTTGGTGGTTATACATTGGAGGATTGCGAAAAGAGAAAACCCAGTAGCCTTCAATATAACCCACATTAAAACGAGTTATGATCTCCTAAATGTGACATAACATTTCGGAAAGAAAATACATCCCAGAAATCCATATCCAATGGCGATTATAGCAAATATCTCTGTGGTAACAGCAAACTTGCCTTCAGTGCTGCTGTAGGCAGGAAAAAATGCCAAGAGTACCATGAGGCAAAAAAGGATGCTGAACCTGATGAACTTAATGTCCTGTTGAGTTGATGTTTCCTCGTGGACAAGACAGATTAAAAATAAACAAAACAAGATTAAACTTCCTAAGTAAACAAGAGCACAGATATCCCAGATTGAAGATGCTCCACCACACTCCAGAATTATCACATCCACATGAACGTCTATATTCCTAACAGGTCGAGGTTTTCCCACTAAAGCCCAAATTAGACAGAGAGTAAATTGTGGAGATACACAAAGTGTTCCAAGTATCAGTGGCTTTGGGAAATTTGTGCAAGAAGAACAGAGAGTTGGTATTTGTAAGATGGCAGGTTTGGAATCGGTTAGTTGAGTCGTTATAACAATCACACAGACAATGGTGAGTGTTAAGATGGACAAAGTGAGAGGATGGCGCAACTGGCACAGCAGGTCTGTGGGTTGTCCAACAAAGGTAAAACTACTTCCAAAGCATCCTTCGAGAGCTACAAGCATGATACAATGAACCACAAAGTTTGTATAATTCATAATCGATCTTTTCCAGAATCTTATCAGCAGCCCAGCAACCATTAGTGCCATTACATTTCCAAAAACAGCAAATCCAAGCAAGGAGATTGTCAATGGATCAGAAAACGAAAGAAACTCCTTTGGCATGTGAACACAGGCACTTTTATCTTCAGTAGGCCATTGATCTTTTTGACACCGAGAGCAATCTGCAGAATCTGAAATTTCATGACATGCAAGTATTGATGGAAAGGAAAACAAAAAGTGAAAATTCAGTTTTGAGCAAGTCAGCCATCATGGCAGTAAGACACACCTTTATGTTTCATTGTTTACACAGTTTTGCATGGGAGATCATGCTTTTTGTCAGAACTTGAATGTAACTTTTTAAATACAAATTAAATACATGAGATATCAATATATTTTGCATTCATAAATATACAACCAAGTCATAAGATGCACTTTCACTTTAATTTATTGTTACGTTTATTATTTATTTATTATTTATTGTTACGTAGGTAAGATAATACTGTAGGAAAGGTAGGATTGCATAGGAAATAGTATGGACCTTGTGACGTGCAGGAGCATTTAGATGTGCATACATAGGGAAAATGTAGCTTAAGGTTGTTTCATCATGCGAGGGATGATGGCATGTTAATTAGTAGTAGGGTTTAAGGCTAATCCCCTGTTTATGATACCCTCTGTGGCCATCCCTAACATTTATGGTAGCCACCGGCCAAGCAAAACGGCAGCCGACCAAGCTAATCATGTCTATGGACACGATGCAGTAAAGACCCGCCCAGGAGAGGCGGAGTTACCATGGTTCGGTGGACAAGGGAATAGGGTCCGTAGGCCATACCTCCTGAATGACGTGGGTGGAGCACCAGGCAAGCTCAAAGAACCACCTTCGCGATTGGTTCGGTGAGGAGCATGAGCGGCAGAAAGAAGTTTCGTGATTGGTTTTCGCCAAAGAAAAAGCTGAGCGATTGGTCCTTGGTGAGCAAGGAGCTTGGCCATTTTTGTGTCTTGGAGGAGAGCAGGTTTTTTAAGGCGAACATGATGAGGTTTTGACGGCTGGGCTCACCAAGGAGAGGAAGGCCACACTGTCCTTACCTAAATGGAGGAAGAAAGAAAGAGAGTCGCCTGCATGCTCACCACTCGCCTCATTCCCGGGAGCCTTCAACACATGGCGTTGCCGCCATTTTTCCAGCTGCTGCCTGGTGGCTCTGGGGCATCACCAACTGCCGATGCCAAAGGATCCATTTTGGGCCACAGCTAAGTGCCAGAAAGCGAACTATTATTTTCTCACCTTTCCCCGGTTTGGGTCTGTGTGGAGGTACCTCACCGAAGAATTTACCTCAGCTTCATTTCCATTATTTTCAGTCCGCACCTTAATTTTGCTGAACATCATTATCGTTACCTTTTGGTTGTTATGTTCTTGGTTTGGGTTTCAGAATAAATCCGTGTTTTCGTGAAGTTAAACGTTTCATGTCTCTTCCTTCCTGCGTGCGCAATAACCACCATAATTGGGAGATCGCCTCGGTAGTTAAGGTTGGTTCAGTTCATCCGTCCAAGGCTGGTGTTAACAAGCTGCAGACGTGACAATGTACTGTACTTTACGTGTACAATATACTGTACTTTATGTGACACAACTGGCAGTTCCACTCCTGGGGGAAATGAACACCAATGAGTGGCTGTATCAAATAAAAATCAAAGGTGGTGCACTGAGATTATTCATGTTTTTGTTTTCACCCCTGTCTGTTTGTCTGTCTGTGATCAGGATATCTCAAAAAGCTATGGAAGGACACAGACGAAATTTCGTCGGCAGGCAGGGTGTATGACAATGACGAACTGATTGGATTTTGGTCAAGATCCAGATCCGGATCTGGTTACGAGATTTTTAAGTGATTCTTCACAATTGAGTGATGGGGGCAAAAATGATATATAGAAAGATCTCAAAACGTTATGCGCGGATTCGGACAAATCTTTGTGGACAGGTTGGGTGTATGACAAGGACCAATCTATTGGATTTTGGAGGTCTGGATCCAGATCCGACCTATCAGTGGGATACAAAATGTAAAAAGTTCAGCCTGGTAGATGGATGTGCCCTACCAAGTGCCAATCTAGTTTTTATTATGTCTCTCATGGAATCAATGAAATCCAAAGCCTTCAACATTATTAGATTTTCTTGCATTGAGTCCGAAGCACAAGGCTTGTTGCTTTCACATGCCAAACAGGTTGGCAACCTCTACTTTTTACCACCTTCTTTGGACGAGCTCCCTTTTTCTGTCTCAGCCTTCTGACCTGCCCCAGATCCTATAAATTGGTTGACCAATTCTTTGACCCAATATGCAAATTCTTAAAATTTCATGTCAATTGGACAAAAATGTACGATTGTATGCCACCTTGACCTTTTGATCTAAAAAAAAAAAAATGACACCTTGACCTTTTGATCCAAAACAAACAAACAAGCGACTCCTACCTTTTGAGTAATGAACCAATTCAGTGACCTGATATGCAAATTCTTTAAATTTCAGGTTAATCGGGTGAAAATTGGTGATTTTATGCAACCTTTACCTTTTGATCTGAAAAAAAACAATCAGCTTGTAGCTTTTAATTGTTGAACCAATGCAGTGACCTGATATGCAAATTCTTTAAATTTCAGGTCAATCGGGTGAAAATTGATGATTTAACGAAATTTTGACCTTTGACCTTTTGATCTAGGAAAAACAATCAGCTTGTCGGTTTTGATTGGTGAACCAACTCTGTGACGCAATATGCAAATTCTTGAAATTTCAGGTCAATCGGATGAATATTGACGATTCTTTGTGATGCTAACCTTTGACCTTTTGACCAAATTATTAAGTTGCCTTCTCCATATTCTCGCAATAAAGCTTTGATGAAAATTTGATCACAAAACTCAAATGGTAAAAAAGTTACGGGCCGGGCAGACACACGCACAGACAGACACACAGAAGTGGTTGCAAAACCCCGTTTCCTGCTGCACAGGAGACTGTCTAATTATGTTGACGGCCTTGGAGGCCAACAACTCACTTTAAAATGACTTTATGTGCGAGTACAATGTCGAGTTCCTTTTTTATTTTTTTACTTTTCAACAAGTTTTCTTGCATCAAATAATTACGTTCCATAAACGATTGAAATTGAGGAAACATCACCATTTGAAAATGTGTTTTCTGTTACTAACCTGTGCTGTTGGAGTATTCTCCAAAAGTACAAGGGATGCAGTCAAAGCAACAGAAGGGTTCTCCTTTACGGGAAAGTTTACGTGTTCCTGGTGGGCAAGTGTTGCTGCATACGGACACCGGAACCTGAAAAATAACTCCATTGTTTAAACTCCATTATGAAATGATGTCTCCATTGTAAAAAAAAAGCTTATGAGGTAAAGATATTAAATAGTTAGTTATGGCTTAATTAATGACATGATAAGCCTTCTTGTAATTACTCCAATTATGGTTGCCAGTGTCGAGTATAGAAAGACCCATAGTCATAGTGATGGGTAGCGGATGGAGGAGGGGATGGTGGTGGGCGGAGGAGTTCCCTCCAGTTTAACATTTTTCGTCATTACTTATCGCCTCCGCACAGTAAATAAATCCAAGTTAGTAATTATGGGGCTGCCGGCTGCGTAAATCTCTTATCCTATCTAAATTCTAATTGATTTGTGAATCTTCCAAAAGACGAGGTTATGCATTCTGTAATAGGGAGATCGCCGATAGGCCGAAGCGATGGAGGGGTTATAATAATTGTTGGACAGATATTTATGTAATTACGTCTCAATCAGATCCAGATGGCTCTCGCCGTACGAGCCAAATCAGCGACGGCCAGGATCATGTGTCAAGTTAGTTCTTTAACTTCCTTGTCTGCCTCTCTTTTCCTTCCCACATCTTGGATTGGAATCCCTACTCTCTAATAATTTCAGTGTCTTTATAATGTGTGCGGCCATCCGAGGATAATTGTAATCAGTGCTCTTTCTTCATTTTTATCTCTCTGTCTCTTTGCACACTTAAGCTGGGTCTTAGAGATTCCTTAAGCCGAGCTCGCATGTACACATGAGATACGCCATGACATATGACTTATGGTGGGGACAGGTGTTAGGCGAAAAAGTGAAGGCGCTGGCACTCAAAGGGTCTGGAGGCTGGACAGAAGGGTAAACGTGGTGAGAGGCCACAGTAAGTGTATTGGGCCGGCAGGAAGGCCTAGAGGTACCATACGCACACTCACCTCTAAGCGGTCTAGCATGGGTTTGAATCCGACCCAGCTATTAACTGACATCCTGGTGTTTCACAGGCGAGGTGATTCAACAATATGTGTGCCGGTCCCTCGGATGGATGTTAACCTGGGTGTCCCATCTGCCGGCATTAGTATGTGGACATGAAAGATCCAACAGTGCTCTTCGGAAAGAGTAGGGGAACTCAACTCTGCTGCTAAGCCCACTGGGGAAGCTTAGAACTCTTTCATATGTCCCCCGCCAATAGAAATTCCTGACTATGCCAGCGCCTGAGGGGCACTAGTATTGACCAATGACCCCGGCCCCACAAAAGCTAACTATGCCATTAGACTGTAGACCAGGGGTCGGCAACCTTTTTGACATGAAGTGCCAGTTTGAAATGTTCTTGTTAATTAGTGTGCCATATCAACATTAAGTTTAACATTAAGTTTAATTATGACACCACATCAAAAATATATTTCCAACAGACATGGAATTTAATCCATCCATATAGGCTTCATGCATAGCAACAACATTTTAAAGAAACATTTATCTCTCATAATCAGGACATTGCAATGATCATTTTAGATAGCTCCTAGCCCTAACTCCTAGTCCTAACTCCTAGCCCTAACTCCTAGCCCTAACTCCTAGCCCTAACTCCTAGCCCTAACTCCTAGCCATAACCCCTAGCCCTAACCCCTAGCCCTAATTCCTAGCCCTAACTCCTAGCCTTAACTCCTAGCCCTAACTCCTAGCCTCATTGTAAAATTTGTCCCCCATGAGGTTACAAATTATATGCACGGACCCCATTTCAAAACACTGCTTTCAGTAACTCATTTACCAAGTATTGCATTGGGAACAAATGTCAAAAAGGGAGAATAAAGTGTTTCAAACAGAAATACTAGTACTATACAAGAATATTGCCATCCTCATGAAAACATCCACATCTGAGTTGGAAAAAAAGAGATGGACAAACAGCTCCATATGCAAACCCATGTGTACTACAAATAAACAGATGCCTACCAGTCAGTATGATCCCTGGCCCTGCTTTCCTTTGCTGAGCTGCATTATCTGGGGGCTGCAGTTGGTCACTTTAAGTTGAACACATGCTTCGGAGTTGTCGGTTGTCAAACAACTGCGGGAGGGGCTGAGCACGTTCTTCATGTGTGAGATTATCTGCTCACAGAGGTTCGTTGACCCGAAGATTGACAGCAAAGCCAGTGCAATGTTCCGGAGACAGCTGAACTTCTTCGGCACGGATGTCCAACAGGTGAAGATGCAGGTTACGTGATCTTGCACTGCCGTGGTTTCTAGTTGTTTCCGTAGCTCTGCAAACTTAGTCACCCACAGTGTTGAACTCTTCAGCTCAATCAGCTGCTTTTCCATGTCCTGTGTATCCAACCAGTCTATCAGAGGTAAATCCAATTCGTGTCCATCAAAGCTGTCTGGCTTGATCAAGAAAGAGAACATGGGTCCATACTTTTGAAAGTCCCCAATTCGTGTTGTGAACTCCGACTCAAGCTCGCTCATGTATTTGCATATTTCAGCGGTGCTGATGCTGTGCTGCGAGGACAGCTCCCTTACGTGTCTGAAGTAGCGGAAAGTGGAGGTAGCAACATCGCTTGAAAAGATTGCTCGCTTGCCGACAAAAGCCGTCCATGTGTCGAACATGTCCAAAACAGTTTGCCCTGCACCTTGCAGTCGGAGATTGAGCTCGGTGAGGTGTCCCGTAATATCCGTGAGAAACATAAGTTTCACAACCCACTTCTCGTCCTTGAGTTCTGGGTAGTTTTGGCCCTTTTCAGCCAGGAAGGCCTTGATGGCATCAAAGCAGCTGACAAACCGCTCCAAAACTTTTCCGCAGCTTAGCCACCTAACCGCTGGGTGGAGAGAGATATCTTTGTATGTGCAGTCCATTTCCTCGAGCAGGGAATGGAACTGTCGGTGTGTCAGAGCAGATCGCTTAACTATGAAGTTAATAACCTAATAATCCTAATATGGACCAACTTCTATCTACTCATCCCAACTCTCTCTTCCTCATATGTGGTGATTTCAATTGTAACCATGCCAGTTGGCTGGGTGTGGGTACCTCTCTCACCAGCCATGGCTCCTCAGCAAAGGATTTCTGCGACTCACTGGGACTGACACAATCTGTCAATTTCCCGACCCGGGTCTCAGTCAACGGAGCATCTTCTCTTCTGGACTTGGTTTTGACCAACTTCCCTGAAAATGTCTGCTGCTCTTCTTCTGCTCCAATCGGCTCATCTGATCATGTGCTTGTTAAAGTGGACATCTCTCTGACCATTCTCAGAGAGCCTCCTCAGCGTCGACGAGTCTGGCATTTCACTCAGGCCAACTGGCACGGTCTTCAAACAGCCGTCAATCATCTGGACTGGTCTCCCATCTCTACCACCTCTGACATCAACTCATCCTGGGAATTCTTCCAAAGTAAATTGCTCTCTCTCATGCACAGATTTATCCCATCTCGTCTTCAGTTGTCATACCCTTCCTCCTGTCCATGGTACACGGAATCTTGTGGTGAGGCTGTTGCCCAGAAACAACTTGCCTCCGTCTCCTGGAAAGCAAATCCAACGGAAGGAAATCTCATTTCCTTTCACAAAGCCCGAAACAAGTGTGTGTCCACCCTCAGGAGAGCCAGGAAAAAAATCACTCCGTTCTCAAGACCGAACTCTCTTATCTGTCTCCCTCTTCCAAATCCTGGTGGCATCTGGTCAAATCTGTTTCTGGTGTTTGTTCCCGCTCCATCCGCTCCCTCACCTCAAATGGCTACACAGCTGACTCCGCACGTGAAAAAGCTGAATGCCTCAACTCTGTGTTTGCCTCTAAATCTTGTGTCCCAAACCCATCCCTCTCTGTACCCACCGTACCCAGTCGTACCCAGCTGCTCCTGGACTCTGTGTCCTTTCCTCCTGACAAGGTAGAAAAGTTTATGTCAACCCTCGACTCTGATTCTGCAACTGGACCTGAAGGCATCAGCCCATGGGTCCTAAAATCCTGTTCTTCCGCTCTTTCACTCCCTCTCGCTGTTCTCTTTACCCTCTCTTTTGCTCAACGTCAACTGCCATGTGCTTGGAAATCAGCCAACATCACCGCTTTGTACAAAAAAGGTGCAAAAACAGATCCTAGCAACTACAGACCAATCAGCCTTCTCCCAATTATCAGCAAAGTCATGGAATCCATCATTGCTTCGGATATCAAATCTTTCCTCTTCTCCAATGGCTTGATCTCTGATCATCAATTTGGTTTCAAACCAGGCCACTCTACTCTGGACATGCTGCTTCCGCTGTCTCAACAATGGATGGAGGTCCTCAATGCCAAACAGGAAATTAGAGCTGTCTCCCTCGACATATCACGTGCCTTCGATACGGTCTGGCACCCCGCTCTGCTCACCAAACTCTCCTCCTTTGTTATCCATGGAAATCTCCACGCATGGCTGGCGGACTTCCTCTATAGTCATAGTCAACGTGTGGCCCTGAATGGGTTTCTCTCATCTCCTCTTCCTGTTCAGGCTGGAGTTCCCCAAGGCAGTGTTCTGGGCCCTGTGCTTTTTCTGGTCTTCATCAATGATCTCTCTGACTCTCTTGAAAATCCTCTCTATCTCTTTGCTGATGACTCCACTCTCTGCCGCTCCATTCCTCATCCCTCAGAGCGGCAGTCTGCAGCCTCCTCACTCTCTGCAGACCTGGACAAAATCACAGACTGGGCAAACAAGTGGAACATGTCTTTCAATCCTGACAAATCTCACACTCTGACGATGTCTCTCCGAAAAGACCGACTGGACAACCCTCCCATCTACTTTCTGAATAATCCTCTCCAAGAAGTTCTGTCACTCAAGCTTTTGGGTCTCACTATCTGCCATGATCTTTCCTGGGAAAACCACATTTCCAAGCTGGCCTCCAAAGCCAGTCGCCGACTGGGCATCCTCCGCCATGCGAAGTCCTTCCTTGGCACACCTGAGCTCCTCACCACATACAAGGCTTTCATCCGCAGCTCAATGGAGTACTGCTCTCTCCTCTGGGCTGGTGCTCCTGCCTCACACCTTGCTCGTCTTCACGCTGTTGAAACCAAAGCGTTCAGAATCATTGGAATCTCCCGCGATGACGCTATCTCCGAGGGCCTTTCACTTACTCACCGCAGGCAGGTTGGTGGTCTTTCCGTCTTCTACCGACTCCTCTCCGGCCTTGCTCCCCCAGCTCTCTCTGGGCTCTGTCCCGCAAATATTCCTACAGGTCGCACAAGATCTGCCTGCAACGCTCTTATGGTTAAACTGCCAAAATCAAGACTCTCTGTTCACCTTCACTCCTTCAAATCCTCTTTTGTCCCGCCTCTGGAACAATCTCCCTCACTCTCCTCAATCCCACTCCTCCCTCCAGGTCTTTAAAACGGCTGTTCACCACCATCTCTTATCTTCCCAAATCCAAAACCTTGATCTTTTCTACCCCCGCTAATTTCACCCCAAATCCACTTTTTTAGGTGACTTTTGACTTCTTTCCTGGAAGTCCTTGGTGTCCTTGCGTTTTATACCTATCCTGTCTCCCCCCAGGCCCTCTCCCTCCCATACATCTCCCGATGTCCCTGCTCTCAAATGTTGTGTTTGTGTGCTTCCTCCCCTTCTCTCCCCATCTTGTCGACCGCTCCCCTTTTTATATACTTTGTTTGCTTGTTTGTTTGATTTGTTTGTTTGATAAATGTTAGCTCTTTCACGAGCCTCGACTCTGTATACAAAAAAAAAAAAAACCTTTACGACCGTAGCCATAACCTCATTAAGATCTGAATTTGACATCTTTGCACAGAGGTTTTCTTGGTGTATTATGCAGTGGAATTTCATGATGGGGTGACCGACTTTTTCCTGAATTAATCTGACAGCTCCCCTCTCTTTCCCGAACATGGCGGGGGTACCATATGTTGTCACTGCAAAAATCTTCCTGATGTCACTCCCTCGCTCCTCAAAATGTTCCATTAACACCTTGGCTATGTCCTCACCTTTTGTTGTGTCAGACATTGGCTTTAAGCAGCAGAATCCCTCTCTAACAGTCGAATCACAGTATCTTGCCATGACTGCCAAACGTGGTATGTCATTCACGTCCACGCTCTCGTAAGTGCAATGCTAAATACCACAGCATCTTTTAACCCAGCTATTTGCTGCGCGTTGACATTTTCTGCCATTTCTTCGATGCGTCGCTCAACACTTCTAGCTGACATGGGAATATCTTTTATTCTTGATTTGATTGTCTCTTTGTTTGGTAAGCCTTCAAACAGAACCTCTGAGCTACAGAGAAAAGCCTCCTTAATATATTCGCCATCAGTGAATGGCTTTCCGCATTTCGCAATGCAATGAGCAATGCGATAGCTTGCTTCAGTCGCATGGTTTTTAGCTCTGGCAAAGATTTTGAGGGTGTTGGCTTGCTTCTCATACCTGGACACGGCATGTTTGATGGATTCTGCCTTGTCTGCCTGATCTTTGAAAGTTTTCTCGTGCTTTGTCTCAAAATGGCGCTTAACACTCGACGTTCGACAAACAACATATTCAAAACATAAAGTACACCCAGCATGGTCCTTCTGAAAAACAAAACCCCACTCTTCTGTCCATGAGGGCTGGAATGCCCGAACCTTTACTTTAGCTTTCTTAGCTACCGGGATTGCCATCATCTACTGAACCTGAACCGCTTCACTGCAATTCCTGTGGGAAATGTGAGCAGGACGCCGTACTGTCAATCAAACTAAATAAGACAGGCCGCGCAACAGCCAATGGCTGTTCAAGAGGTGATTTGGCATTCAGCTGAGAGGGTACTGCTTTCGCCAGTGTGCCAATGATTACGCTGCCACGTGCCAATGGTGGCACGCGTGCCTAAGGTTGTCGACCCCTGCTGTAGACCCTTGTCTGCCCTACAGACCGCTGTGTTCTTTTCACCATCATTTGCATCTTTTTCTTACACCCCCTCTTATTTAATTATCCACCTCATGCTCTGAGGTAATGGCAAAGGTTTCATCTCACACACTGAGGTTTCATTTGAAAGACAGCTCAGCTTAGAGCTCAATTTGGTCAGTCGCATGCCTGAGCAGTGTGGCGAGCAATCTCATTCCGAACGTGTGTTAACCCCACAGTGGACAACGACTTTAATTTCATTTCATGATTATCCCCAGGGTTGTCCAATATCCTGAATCCAGTGATGCATGGGAGGAGGATGGAGAGGGTACACATAACTTATGAAACATGGATTTATTAAATAACTATCAAAAGTACCCGATGTTGCCGGATAATGCAGGGTCACTTAGCTGATGGGAATATTAAGAGAAGGAGAGAGAGAGAGGAGGGAGAGGAGATTGGGGAGAGAGGAGGGCAGGGTGAAGAGAGGAGGGAGAGGAAAGGAGGGAAAGTGAGGGGAGGAGAAAGTGGGAGAGGTGGAGAGGGGAGGGGCGAGGAGAGGGAGGGGGGATGAGAGGGGAGCAGAATGAGGGGTGACCGGGGAACAGGAGGAGGAGTGAGCGGGGAACAAGAAGAGGAGTGAGCGGGAAGCAGGAAGAGTAAGTGGGGAGCAGGACGCAAGGGGAGCAGGAGGAGCTGTGAGCTTGTAGTAGGAGGAGTGAGTGGGGAGCAGTAGGAAGGAGTGAGCCTGAAGCAGAAGGAGAGGTGAGAGGTGCGTGGGGAGTAGTCGGAGAGGTGAGCAGGGAGCATGTGGAGTGAGCATGGGCAGGGGGTGGGGTGAGCAGGGATCAGGAGAGGGGTGAGAGGTGAACAGGGGAGGGGTGAGCATGGATCAAAATGGGTGAGAGGGGAGGAGGACGGTTGAGTGAGTATCAGGAGGAGGGGGGAGCAGGACGATGAGTGAGTGGGGATCAGGAGGGGGAATGATACGAGAGCAGGGATCAGAAGAAAGGGTGAGTGAGGAGGAGGAGCGAGCAGGGAACACATGAGGATTGATTGGGGAGCAGGAGGGACGAGCAGGATTCAGGAGGGGGTTGCGAGGGGAGCAGGAGGAGGGTTGAGCGGGGATCAGGAGAATGGGTGAGTGGAGAGGAGGAGGGGTGAGCAGGGAGCAGTAGGAGGGGTGAGCAGGGAGCAGGAGGAGGAGTGAGCAGGGAGTAGGAGGAGCATTGAGCAGGGATCAGGAGAATGGGTGAGTGGAGAGGAGGAGAGGTGAGCAGGGAGCAGGAGGCGGGGTGAGCAGGGAGCAGGAGGAGGAGTGAGTGGGGAGTATGAGGCGGGGTGAGTGGGGAGCAGTAGGGCAGGGAGAGGGAGCAGGTGGTGGCAGAGCATGAGGAGGGAGCAGGGGTATTCCATTACCATTAAGCTTGAAGAGCACTTGGTAAGTGACTTAAGCACTCAAGGTAGCACTCCAACAAAACGGTTGATAAGGAACAGCTGGCTTGGCAAGCGACAGCAAATTGATTGGTGATGGAACATACCCCAGGAGGATGGGGTGGGGGAGTTAACATTCCGATGTTAACTTTCCCAAAATGAAGGGCCTCCAGCCTGTGCTCCTTGTGCAACATTGTTAATCCAACGTGTGTGAACACCATGGGGCCACACCGCATGTCTCTCTCAAATACCACCTGTCGCTACAAAATTCCACACATCTCTTATGGAGGAGGGATCTTCTTCACCTTATTTTTAAGTGTTATGGCATTTTCACAGCAGCGAGGCTCTATATATGACATGCGCCCAGACATAACAGTGGTGAACAAAGGAGCCTGTATGTAATCCATGTATGTAATTTGTATCGTTGACCATTTTTCTGAGGCCATGGAGGTGTTTGGTCTGGTTATCAGTTTGTAAAAGACCGTGGTTTTGCATCAACCAGCGCCGGGAAGCCCGTACGGTGAACCAGCAATTACAATCGGGGATCACGTATTGTCAGTCACAAAAGAATTCACGTACCTGGGCACATGCTTATCGAATACCGCAACCATGGACAAGGAAATCGATCAAAGAATCCGCAAAGCGAGTATTTCGTTTGCCCGACACCACAGCAGAGTCTGGAAAGAACGTGGGCTCAAAGTGAACACAAAATTGGCCGTGTGCAAAGCAGTTGTCATCCCCTCTCTCCTGTATTGAGCCGAATCTTGGAATTGCTATGCACACCACCTTCGCAGACTGAATGGCTTTCACTCCCGATGCCTATGACAAATTCTAGGCATCCATTGGTCCGATCTCGTGCTGCATACGGAAGTACTCGAGCGAGCTGAAATGCAATCCATCACATGCACCCTGCATAAGGCCCAGCTCCGTTGGGTCGGCCATGTGATGAGGATGGACGCAGACAAGATCCCACGTTTTATTTTTATGAGAGAACTGCACAAAGGAGAGAGATCAGTGGGCCGGCCCAAACTGTGTTTCAAGGATACACTGCGTGCACATTTGAAAGAATGTGACATCCCGCTCAACAATTTACAAGCTCTGTCGAGTAATCGACCGAAATGGCGTAGCTTGATCTATACACGATGCGACTCCACGGAAAAGGGTCGTATAGATGCTGCCAAAGAAGCCCGCAGAAAACATAAGGAACGTGAGCGGCAACCGGTGCTTGCTGACTCTAAATGGATTTGTACAACTTGTGGACGCCGATGCAAATCGGCACTCTGACTGTATAGCCACAAGCGGGTTCACAAGAATTGAACACCAATGCCGTAACGGCGGGGCAACATGATGATGAATCGATTTCCAGCTCTCTTAAAAAATCTCGTAATCTCCTTGCATAGTCGGGAATGCTGCTGGTTGAAATGATCGAAAATGTTTGGCAGATCCGACACACCAATACCCATGCACTTATTTAATACTTGCAGAGTTACCTGGCAGTTACCCGGAATTACAGTTACCCTGTCCATGAGGCACAACCGAACAAACGGACGTTCACAAATAGGGTTATAGACTTTCAAATAGACTCAATCTGGGTCCGTCATTAAGAGGGAATTTTTAAAGCAGATGTTTCAAATCTTCGGGTTTCCTACAAGTATTGCAGGTCCCAATAGAGTGACACCATATCCGATGAAGGGATGAATTACGACAACAGAACAGAAAGAGGGTTGACAGCCTTTCTTAATAAATAAAGATGCTTCGTTATAAGAATCATTGATTTCTTTCAAATAATATTAATAATGTATATATTTGTAATGCACACATATGCACCCTACAGGGTGCTCAAAGTGCCAAAAACATCAACCCTGCAGGGCCCTCAAGGCACCAACAGAAACCAATATCGGAATTGCTTTAAATTATCATATTTCACTCGAGACATTGGCACTTATTTAGTCCTCGAGATCCGATTCTCAAACACGAACACATATTTCAATTATATACTTTAATTAGTCTGTGAGAGTATATCGTGTTTCCAATGCAAGGCACATTTGAATAGGCTGAAACAAAATGGTGGCTAAGGTGTAATTTAAGGTGTTAATATTTATCCCAACACCCAGTTTTCATTCATGCACTCCTTTGGAGTTCGCTTAGTATGCATGCCAAGTTTTGGGCTGCTATATTTCATGGTTTTGGAGTTATGGAAGATACACTTTCTACAACATATAAAAAAACATTAAATTTTAATTTCTATTTTACTCACAGCTTTAAACTTACATTGCGTGTTCCTCTTTTCCACATAATCACCCGATCTTCTAACTGAAGTTCTTGTCCTGCTGGAGCGTTTGAATCATACCAACCAACAACCTTCAATTGCAGCTCGTTTTCTCCAACCAATTGCCAGTTTAGCAGTTCAAATATTCCTGGAGGATCTCCATTCTCATCAAAACTAATTTCATTCCGCATGTTGTTTACAAAACGCACATTTCGCATGTAGTACATCAGCTGAAACAGATAGTAAACCGGACAGTTATAGGATAGCTTTGATTCTCAACTAGACATTACACTGTGGATTGGTAAAGATTATTTTTAATTAATCATTACAATTCAATTTTTTTTTTCTTTCTTTCGCAATCACTTGCTGAAGTGTCGTCTATGGCAGATCACCGTAAATGCTATAAATATTCTGTTTCAGCTTCTTCTTCATCCGTTGTGAAAGACACCATGGGATCTTTATCATTCACGAAACGAATGCTACGTACAAGGGATGGCACACCACCCTGCCTGTGAATCACTAGGATGACAGTATCTAGCTGGGTTGGGTTGTTAACCCAGGCCAGACAGCTCAGAGGTGAGTGTGCATGTACTTCTAGGCAATCCTATTAACCGCTTTTCAGCTCATATAACCATGTTCTGTGATCGTTGCATTATTTAATTACTTTCAAATTAAATTATTTTGTGTGCACCTCTATCTTTACAAAGAAAGTCATGCACTCATTTTAATTTATGAAAAATGCAATCCCTGGAGTTTTGGCTACATACATACATACATACATACATATGTAAAGGAGTTTATGAATACATAAATAGTGCACAGCAGACTTGCTCGGAATCATCGGTGGTTTCCAGAGATTTGAAAGTATTTTTTAAACAGATGAAGGTTTTCTTGAAACAATCATTGCTGTTAAAGATAGTTCAAATTTACATATTTAATGTTGGTTTTCAGATTTTTCTATTCATCTTTATAAAAGAAGTGTCCTTGTGTCCCATAATTATGTTCGCCATTTCACCTTATCTCACACAATCTTGCATCATCTACGATTTAACATGTTATTCCACCGAGAGTGATTTCCAAATGTATGGTCATCTAAACTAAGCAAAAAGATGGGTTTTTGGCTAGGTTTTTTTTTGTTTTGCTCCTACTCATGGGTTCACTCATTTCTTTGATGGATGACTAAAACTTATTTGGAGAAAAGTATTCGTCGGCAATCATTACCCGCTTACATTTTGGTGTCAGGAGTGGGATGCAGATGAGACATCAAGGACAAAAAAACCCCCAGGGTGGCGTAAGTATACAAGTGGCTAGTGGTGATCCATCTAAAATTTGAAGATGTCCGTCCCGGGGAATATCTCGTGAAAATAGTGAGGAGAGGGTGGTGGACCAGTCAGATGAGATAATGCAAAGTTTAACCCAGGAATTGGAGGCACTTCAGGCAAAAATGAAAGAGGAAGAGGAGGATTTGGCTGCCAGAGCAAGTAAAACATTTGTTTTGGCAACAAGACGTCAACTTGTGTGCTTCAAAGATAAGCCTATTAAACTCAGGGGACATATCCCTGAAAGAACGGATCACTGACCTCAAAGTCACTGCCTAATTGAGAAATTTGAAGGATGAAGAGCATGCAATACTTATATGTGAAAACATAGGTGGACATGCCTAAGAATAAATTCTGGCCAGATGAGAGGAAATTAAGAAATCTCCTGACAACATTGTCAAAATTCTGCGGAAAGTCTTTGTGGGTGGGAACTATCTGCCATTTGCCCAACACAGGTTCTATTCTTACCGGTAGGCAGTGAGGCATTATTTGGTGACAACCTCCTTGGATCTTATCGAGTTGTATGATAAAATAATGGGTATCGATAGTACCTTTCTAGGCATGAGAGAAGTGCTGCTAAAGAGCCAAGTCACAGAAACTGCCTATCATGACATACAACTCAGGAAGATCAAAAGGCTTAGTAGCGAGCAACTGTAGCTTTCCTTCCTTGACCTAAGAGACCGGGCCATCGAGTGGCGAGGTAACACCCCCAAAGAAAAAAATAATCCAGATGCAAGAGCCTCAGGTTCAGATGGAGGACCTATTGAAGCACTAATAGTTCAAACTGATCAGACTAAGCGTTGTCCCTGTCAAATTATGACGTCAAAATTATGGCAGTGATGACATCATTGTTAACAACAGCTATTCCCCATGTGGAGTTCTTTTCAATGAGCCATGTTTTAAAAAAAATTCCATTGAGCGGTTTTGGAGATATAGAGGTGTAACATTTTTCGGTTTTTCCAAGATGGCGCCTGTACCACATGACCTACATCGTCATAATTATCATTATTATATTCTACAGGAGGAAGCGCTCCTATGGTGAAAATTTCGTGTCAATTGGACCAAGAATTGCAGAGAAAAAAATTCATACTGATCGAATAAAGCGTTCTACTTGTCGAATTATGACATCATAATTAAGGTAATGATGACATCATCATCAACATATATAATTTCCCATTGGGAGTACTTGACAATGAGCAATGTTTCAATTTTTTTCCATGGAGTCGTTTTGGAGATATGGAGGTGCAACGTTTTTCGATTTTTCCAAGATGGCGGCTCTACCACGTGACTTATGAAGTCATAATTATCATTTAAAAAAATTCTACAGGATGAGTCGCTCCTATGGTATAAATTTCGTGTCCATCGGACTAACAGTTGCCAAGAAAATGGATTTTTAAAATGTAGACGCGACATACATACGCACGTACGCCACACATATGTAACTGAATGCCTAACCCTGCTTTTCGCTTTGCGGGATGGTGACGTGAGGGGAGAGACGCCATCTTGTAGAGTCGGAGATATGTGAATGTTACGTGTTGTGGAATCAACTGGCTTGTGCCTTTCAATCAATCGCATTTTTTAGTGTCTGTTGAGCAACATAACAGTAGGGTTCTGTGAATTTATCGAACACAGAATTGTCACCACTGATGACACTCCCTTCAGGATTCCCCATCGCCTCATATCACCGAGTCAATGGCAAGAGGTCAAGGATTACCTGTGAACGTCTTTGGAGAACGGTATCATGCAATCCTAATGTGTCTCATGTTGTGCTTGTAAGGAAGGGAACTAAGCTGAGAGTCTGCAGTGACTACCACGCTTTAAATATCAAAACCTGGAAAGATGCTTACCCACTTCCAAGGAAAGAGGAAGCACTGACTGTCTGTCCTCAAAGGAGCAAAATACTTCTGCAGGTTAGATCTTGTGCACGGTTTCAATCAAATTGCAGTCTCAAAAAAATGTATTGAGAAAATAGCCTTCAGAGTCTGCACAGGTGCTCAAAAATAATTGGTGGATTAATTCAGTGACCTGATATGCAAATCCTCTTCAAATGTCGCCAATAGGATGAAAATTTATGATTTTAGAAATCTGACAAAGTCATTGACCTTTGGCCTACGTTGACCTTTTGATGTATTGAACTCAAAATCAATAGGCTTCTTGCTTATGACCAACTCTACCAATTCCTGAAGTTTTGTAAAGATTGGTTTAAAATTGTAACCTGTAGGCGATTGACATAGAGACAAACGGACAGACAGATAAACAGACAGACAGACAGAATGACGCACACGACCACCCAATATACTTGAAAAATCTTTGATTTTCATAAGTAACAACCAGACAGGGCTGAAAACTTAATCTCCCTCCACCTTTGTTGGACAGAGGTTAGTGTAAAGGCACTCAGTAGAGAGCATAATACCAGGATGAATAGTATTGTGGTTTTGGGAAACTCCTAAGAAGTAATGGCAACCACCATACAGGTCCCTTAGAATAGTTATTTCATAGCAGAACATTATCGTAGTCCCTTAACCTTTATATGGGTTAGTATGTCATGTGTTTGGAAGGGAAAGACAGGCCCTCTACTCATAAGGGGATAATTTGCCAGGCAATGCACACAAGCTCAAAGGTACACCATCCAAGCACCAGGTAAAAGTCCCTTCGAGAGGGCTTGTATGGACAGGGGAAGTGACACTCCACCAATCAGCAGCCCAGAGAACACCCTCAAACAGTCCCCACCTCTTGCCAGGGCTGGACAAAAAGGCCTTGCACACGTGCCTCTCGCTCTTGGCCTTGGACATTGTTCTCTCTGCACGTGCCTGCATGATGCGCTCTGCTGGATAAAAAGGCCTGGACTTTGTTCTCTCTGCACGTGCCTACTCTCTGCCTGCTGGTTTCACTCTGCACGTGGTCATTGGACTTTCTGCACGAGGCCACGACGTTCTATTTACTCTGCATGAGATCACGACATGCTTACTCTCCACATGTCCCCGGCACTCTTACCTGCATGGTTCCCGACGGACTCACTCTGCCGAGTTCCCGATGCTTTTTGCCTGCTCAAGTACATGCTGAGGATCACCTTTACCTGCTCAAGTTCATGCAGAGGATCACGTTTACCTGCTCAAGTTTGTGCTGAGGATCGCCTTTACTTGCTCAAGTTCATGCTGAAGATCACCTTTGTCGCCTTTACCTGCTCAAGTTCGTGCTGAGGATCGCCTTTACCTGCTCAAGTTTGTGCTGAGGATCGCCTTTACTTGCTCAAGTTCGTGCTGAGTATCGCCTTTACCTGCTCAAGTTCGTGCTGAGGATCACCTTTACTTGCTCAAGTTCATGCTGAGGATCGCCTTTACCTGCTCAAGTTTGTGCTGAGGATCGCCTTTACCTGCTCAAGTTTGTGCTGAGGATCGCCTTTACCTGCTCAAGTTCATGCTGAGGATCACCGTTGCCTGCTCATGTTCGTGCTGGGGTTGGGGTGCTCATGTTCATGCTGGGGTTGGGGTGCTTGGGTTCGTGCCTTTACCCACTGGGGTGCTCAGTGGCGACATCAAGACAAAGGTCGTCGCAAAGAGAAGCATCTGTTAACATCGTGGCCATTTTGAGATCATTATCCCAACGTTCGTTTCCCCTCTCCCTCCCCTGTGAATGTGTGCTGGGCACCCTTGTTGTGTTTATTCGTAGTGATCGTCATAAGGCTTAGAATAAGCTAAGTTTCTGTCTCTTGTCTCTTTTTCTTTCCTACCGATAAGTTTCACTGTAAATACTTGTAAATAAATCAAATCGTTAAACGTTTCCTTTCCCTCTGTCCGTGAATGTCCTTTCTTTAATTGGTCCGCCATTGGTCACACCCAGAGTAGCAATCGGCCATAACAAAATTAGCATCAGCCTGGCGGGTGCCAACGGTTGCTCGGCCATTAAAATTTCCATCCAGGAACAAAACTTCCTTGGGACCTCCGCTTCCGGTCCCTCAAGCAAGGAAGCGACTTCGACCTCTGCACGGCATCAAAGTTTAAGTATTTTCCCAATCGTGTCTTTGTCAAATTTCCACTTGTTATTTTATTATGTATATGTTACTGTGTGTTTCTAGTAAGTGTTGGTTTGCAATTCGTACAAACTTGTGTAAAATGAAATCGTTTTCTGTTCGCACCACTTGCACGGCCTGGTAACTTGAGGCTTCCCTACCCCCGTCGGTGTTTTGTGAAGTTCTTTCCTTCGCTGCATTGCTTATTTCGTAGATTTTTCTCTTCTCCCCCTAACTTCCCTGAACATTTACACTTTGTCTAACGTTTTAAATACAAAAAAAGATATTTTAAAAATTAATATTTCCTTCTCTCTGGGCATATGAGAGACAGCATGATTCATGAGATTAACGTTGAGAGCACATCATGAGACTGAGAGCACATCATGAGATTAACGCGGGCACATGCTTGTTGTCTCGCCCCGCCCCCTTAATATCCTTTTTTTCCACCTCTTCTTCCAACACCAGCCGATACTCGCCTTTCCAATTCTAGTTCCCTCCATCTCATTTGACCCTTTCTCCTTTCTGAGATCCACGCCCTCACTTCAGGGACTTTTCCCAGATTGTTTTCCACGGTTTTGTTTAAATATGTTTAAACTTTTGCATGCAGTGGAGAAGGTGAAGTTTTTGGTCAAACCTCGACTCTGATTCTGCAACTGGACCAGAACGCATCAGCCCAGGGGTCCTACAATCCTGCTCTGCCGCTCTATCTCACCCTCTCTCTGTTCTCTTCACCCTCTCTTTTGCTCAAGGTCATCTGCCATCTGCTTGGAAATCAGCCATCATTACCGCTTTAAACAAAAAATGTGCAAAAACAGATTCTTGCAACAACAGACCAATCAGCCTGCTACCAACAATCAGCAAGGTCATGGAATCCATCATCGCTTCTGACATCAAATCCTCCCTCTTCTCCAATGGCTTGATCTCAGATCAACAATTTGGATTCAGACCAGGTCATTCCACTCTGGACATGCTGCTTCTGCTGTCTCAACAATGGATGGAGGTCCTTCATGCCAAACAGGAAGTAAGAGCTGTCTACCTTGACATATCATGTGCCTTCGATACGGTCTGGCAAACCGCCCTGCTTACCAAACTCTCCTCCTATGGTATCCATGGAAATCTCCATGCTTGGCTTGCGGACTTCCTCTGTGGTCGTAGTCAACGTGTGGCCCTGAATGGATTTCTCTCATCGCCCCTCCTGTTCTGGCTGGAGTTCCCCAAGGTAGTGTTCTGGGCCCTGTGCTTTTTCTAGTCTTCATCAATGATCTCTCCGACTCTCTGGAAAATCCTCTCTATCTCTTTGCTGATGACTCCACTGTCTGCAGCTTCATACCTAATCCCTCAGATTGGAGGTCCACAGCCTCCTCATTCTCAGCAGACCTGGACAAAATCACAGACTGGTCAAACAAGTGGAACATGTCTTTCAATCCTGACAAATTTCACACTCTTTCTATGTCTCTGCGAAAAGATCGACTGGACAACCCTCCCATCTACTTTCTCAACAATCCCCTCCAAGAAGTTTTGTCACTCAAGCTTTTGGGTCTCACGATCTGCCATGACTTTTCCTGGGAAAACCACATTTCCAAGCTGGCCTCCAAAGCCAGACACCGACTGGGCATCCTCCATCGTGCGAAGTCCTTCTTTGGCACATCTGAGCTCCTCACCACATACAAGACTTTCATCTGCAGCTCAATGGAATACTATTCTCCCCTCTGTGCCGGTGATCCTCCCTCACACGTAGCTCGGCTTCACGCTGTTGAAACCAAAGCTTTCAGAATCATTGGAGTCTCACACGATGAAGCTAACTCCGAGGGCCTTTCACTCACTCACCGCAGGCAGGTTGGTGGTCTTTCTGTCTTCCACCGACTCTTCTCCGTCCTTGCTCCCCCAGCTCTGTCTGTACTCTGTCCCCCAAATATTCATCCAGGTCGCACAAGATCTGCCTGCATCCCTCTTATGGTTAAACTGCCAAACTCAAGACTCTGTATTCACCTTCACTCTTTCATTCCTCTTTTCTCCCGCATCTGGGACAAACTCTCTCACTCTCTTCAATCCCACTCCTCCCTCCAGGTCTTTATAACAGCTCTTCACCACCATCTCTTATCTTCCCCCATCCAAAACCTTGATCTTTTCTACCCCCATTAATTCACCCCAGAGCCACTTTTTTGAAATACCGACTTCTTTCCTGGAAGCCCTAGCAGTGTCCATGTGTTTCTATTTTTTACCTCTCCTACCCCCCCACCCCCCCTTATCCTGCCTCCTCCCCCCAAGCCCTCTCCCTCCCACAGATCTCCCGATGTCCCTGCTCTCTAATGTTGTACTTGTGTGCTTCCCTCTCTCTCCCCATCTTGTCTCCCACTCCCTTTATCTTATGTTTTATGTGTCAGTTTGTCTTTTTGTGATTAATGTTAGCTCTTTCACGAGCCTCGATCTTCTTTCCAAAAAAATAAAATAAAAGTGGTACACCGGAAAAAAACAAGTTCCCCGATTGAAACCGTCACATGGACCAGGTAAGCAGTGTCAGACGATTGGACCCTGCTATCGCGCGATGGACCAGTTGGGCTTCGTAGTTGCTGGTTCACAACCTACCGAAGTACTGTATGAAGTTATACGTGCGGCAGCCTCAGGTCCGGTAAGTTCGGGAGGGAACGGTGGCTAACCCCCTCATATTAGACCCGAACCCCGGGACGTAACAATAGTTTATCATTTGTATGCCACTGATAGGCTGGATCCCCATCCAGATCTTTGCCAAAATCGAATCAATTTGTCCAGGTCACACACCCAACCTGTTCACCAAGTTTCGTCTGAATCCGTCCAAAAGTTTGAGATATCCTTCTCACCCTATCTCTCAATGGATGGTGAAGAATCACTGAAAAAATGAAAAATTCTCGTATCCGGATCCAGATCTTCACCAAAATTGATTCAATTAATCCTTCTCATACAATAACCCTGGTGTTGGGCTAGCGGCTAAGGTGCTGGCCTATGATTCCTAGGATCCTGGGTTCGAATCCTGGTCGATCGCTGAATTAACGCCAGGGGGGTTGACTCAGCCTGTACATACCTTCCGAGGTCGGCTAATTGAGTACCAGTTCACTGGTAATTCCCTATTTGTCGTTAAAGGCGGCAAAAAGGGTTGGCGTCAGGAAGGGCATCCGGCCATAAAACATTGCTTCAAAAAGGGGACCAAAAAATCAACAACAACCACGGTTCCCGAAAAAGGCCAACTCCCGCTTTGCGGGGAAAAATGGCCTCTAAAGGTGGTTATACACACAACCTCACCTCGCCGCAGGCCATTTTAAACAACCTTTTATGATATCTTGCTCACAGACAAACAAACAGACACTAATTACATTGAAAGGCATAGTTCTCTGAATTCAGAATTTATTGTCACACAATATATCATTCTGACCAGAGACTCTTAAAACAAATTAAGTTTGGGAACCTTAGTTAGGTAAGCCAAATACTTTTTTGAAAGAATGTTACATATTGTTGTTGCAAATCAACATAAGGGCAAAATATATTATTATTCCCTTTCGGGAATAACGATTCCACGATTCCCCTCTCAGCACGTGTCGAGTGTCCCAGGGATACTCTACACGTGCTGAGAGGGGAATCATGGAGGATAGAAAGAACAATTAAGAGAGGGCTTTGGTGCTTGTGTGTACAAGTTGGATGATTCGTAATCAGTAAGTTTTCATTGGTATATCAATTGTCAAGAAGACAAACTGTTTAAAAATGCTCAAGGAGTGCATTAATCATAGCAACTTGACATTGTGCCTAAGATTAACTGTCTCACTATTGTTTCACCAGGAATATACACATTTGAAATACGGTCAGAATAAAAACGAAACCTTTTAATTATTGAGTTCAAATAGAGAATTGGTTCCAAAAATGAACATTGCAATCCAACAAGGAGCAAGACTCACCTGCCAGGGTTCAAAGTTGTCAATACTTTCACAAGATCCATTTTTGAAAGGGCAATGACTGGGTGTTCTTGAATGGAGATCATGTAAAGCGTGCGCAACAACATAAACTGCTAAGTATGATAAGTAGGATACACGAAGCTGTGAAACATCCGTAAATGATGGAAAGACTTCATCTAGTCTCTCAAGTCTGGTGCATATATTCATCTCGTCATGAAAAAGATTCCAAGAACAATTGAATGTTTCTTTCCAAAAATCATCCAAAAATACATTTGTGGAAGCAACAGGATTTTCAGAGCAGGTGTTATCTGTATAAAAACTGAGGAAATATCGTTTTTTGAGAAATTTTATTTCATACTAGCAAAAGTACGTGCATTGCCGGAGTCAATTTGTGCTGTGAATATGAAAAGAGGGGGGGGGGGGGGGAGAGGAGGGAGGGGAAGAAAGGGGAGGAAGAGTTGTGGGAGGGGAGGGGGAGGAAAGAGGAGAGGTTGAGGGAAGGGGGAGAGGGTAAAAGGAGGGAGAGGGGAAGGAGGGGTGAGGGGAGGTGGCAGGGGGAGGGAAGGGAGTGGAGAGTGGAAGGTGTGGAGGAGTGGAAGTTGGGTAGAAAGAGGGAGGGGAAGGAGGGGGAGAATAGGGAGGGGAAGGAGGGGGGAGAGTGGGGTGTGGAAGGAGGGAAGTGGAGGCTGGGAAGGAAGGCGGAGTGGGGCGGGAGTGGAGGACAAAGTGGAGGAAGGGAAGGGGAGAGGGAAAGGAGGGAAGGGTAGGGGAAAGGGAGGGAAGGAGATAGGGAAAGTAAGGGAGATGGGGAAAGAAGTGGGAAGGGTAAGGAAGGGGGATGGGAGGAGGAGGGAGAGTGAGGGAGGGGGGAGAATAGGGTAGGGGTAGATAGGGGAGGAAGGAGAGGGTTCTGAAAACATGAGGGTTCGCTGACTGATACGATACATGCTGTGACAACTCATATTACCCAGGTAGCTGGAGCCTCATGCTATCACATCACATTCCATTGAAGCTGTAATTTTCAGCTCAGCCTTCACTGCCTTCAAAACTGATGAATTTGATGTGGCCCTCGGTACATTCCATTCCAGCAGAGAGGGAGGGCCCTCACTGCCATCTTCTTGTGTTGTGTGTGTGTGTGTGTTTGTGTGTGTGTGTGTGTGTGTGTGTGTGTGTGTGAGTAGTGTAATAATGTTGCTTCTGGGACACCTCCGTTTAACATGGGAAATCCCTATCTAATGTCATTTACCCCCTTGTCTTTTTCAAAAATCATAAACACCTCTATTTCTCCCACCCTCATCTTTATGAACCTTTTGTCTGTAGTACCTATCCTTAATGTTGTTCATTAGACCACTCAAACACTACAAATATTTGTTTTCTCTTATAGACCTATCATCCTTCTTCTACATATCATCTGGCAGATTAATCTTTGACCCATTCACTTCCATATTAATTTTTCCCCTCCCTCATTGCCCCTAAACACCTATATTTCTCTCACCCTGTTCTTTACGAACCTTCTAACCTTTTGACATGTTATCCTTATTCATTAGACCACTTAAACACCTGTGATCCTTCTGACCTCATGGACCTTTTAACCTTTTACTCTTAATATCATCTGGTGAATATGGCCCACTCAAACAACGACCCTACAAATATTTGTTTATGCGTGGGAAATAATTTAATTCTCCTCCAACTTCCATCACCATACTCAAACCTTTTTTTATTAATTCTTCGCTTTTGAGAAATGACGTTGTTTCAATGACTTGGATAACTTCCCAGAAAGATTTCATTGTCTTATTTCCTGTTATTCACACACGCTCAGGGCTTCCCCGAAATGACTGCATGTCGTCATTTCAAGAAAATACATTTTGTTCATTATAAAAGAACGTGTTCAATTCAATTTTGATCATTGGGGATCGACATGTCTTACTACTCCATCCTTTACTCTGATAAAGAAGAAGAATACTCACCAAGGTAAGTTTCATTTAAAATTAAAGTGTTTAAAGCTTTGTATGGGATTAATTATACAACAAATGACTTAATATTCCTTTATCTTTACAGCAATGCGAATATCCTGGCAGAACTTCAAACTGGTTGGAATGAAAATACTGCAGAATCTCAAGAGTTGCAAAACGAAATGAACTTGAACAACCTGCCTGTTTCACCATTCTTGGAAGATTCATATGCAAGGTAAGATACTAAATATTAATACATTTGTGTTAAACGACGCTGCCTTAGTGTGTGTGTGTGTGTGTGTGTTCGTGTGTGTATGTGTTTGTGTGTGTTCGTGTGTGTATGTGTGTGTATGTATCTGTGAATGTGTGTGTGTATGTGTATGTGTGTGTTCTTGTGTGTATGTATCTATGAATGTGTGTGTGTGTGTGTGTGTGTGTGTGTGTGTGTGTGTATGTGTGTGTGTGTATGTATCTGTGAATGTGTGTATGTGTTTGTGTGTGCGTTCGTGTGTGTATGTGTGTGTGTGTATGTATCTGTGAATGTGTGTGTGTATGTGTATGTGTGAATGTGTATGTGTGTGTATGTGTGTGTATGTGTGTGTGCGTGTGTGTGATGTTTTGTCAAGCTTACTTCAACATAGTAATTTCTCCTTATTTTGTTTGCAGCCTTGAAGACCAAAGCTTGGAGTGGGACGATTTTGATTTTCCAAAGAGTGGTTATTTCCCGTCAACATGTGGTACCCTAAATTTTCAACTCGACCACTTGAACACAAAGCTCGATTTTTTAGAGGTATGTATCCCAATATCCTCATATCCTTGTGTGTGTGTGTGTGTGTATGTGTGTGTGTGTGTATGTGTGTATGTGTGTGTGTGTGTGTGTGTATGTGTGTAATATTTTCTCTCCCCTCTTGTCCTCTTGCCTTTGACAGAAAGAGATTCCAAACCTGAAGATATCTGCTGCTGTTGAAACTACCTTTGTCTTATGTTGGGAAGAGATTGATGATTTGTGCTGGGAAGAAGTTGAATGTATAATACCTCAAGGAAAATGTTTTTGTAATATGAAGCTTTTGTTTAAAATATTATTTATATATATATGCTTTGTCCAGAATTATTTAATTATTAATTACAAGAAAAGAATAAAGGTTAGAAGGAAGGGGGTGCGTTCCCCCACCCTTGATTTCCCCCATCCCACCCCTCCCCTCCCCTTGTGTGTGTGGGGAAGGTGGGGGTGGGATGAGGGGGGATCAAGGGTGGGGGACGCACTGGGGGTGGGGGATGATGGGTGTGGTCTGTGTGGGCGGGGTCTGTGTGGGCGGGGTCTGTGTGGGCGGGGTCTGTGTGGGCGTGGTCTGTGTGGGTGTGGCTTATGATTTTAATTTATTTAAATTTTTTTTTATTACCACTAATTAAATTAGCTAATCTGGGTGGGGTGAATAGAAATGTTGTTTAATGAATTATTAGCTTTGTTTTTTGTAATTCTTGCGAGTAAAATGAACCCAAGATTTCCTCTCCATTTAAATCATATAATTTGTAGGTCCAAGGGACTGTATCCATTACATCAATGATTTTAAATAATTCACGAGTCCATTTTTGTGTATAACCTTTCTCAAAATGGCTTTTCCATTTGTATATCCTTACCATATCACCAACTTTGAACTTGGGCTTTCTCAAATTAATCTCCTTTTCATATTCTAATTTTGTAAATGTTTCTGATGGTTTTGATTTTGTTGATGAATGAACTGTATTGTTGTAATCATCTACAATATCCTGAATTAAATACACCCATTTTTGAGAACCGAGTTCTGTGAATTTTTTATATAATTTCTCTTTCAAAGTACGATTAAAACGCTCAATAACAACTGCCTTTCCTTCATTAAAGGTGCTGTATAATTTAATACCCTTCCCCTTAAGAAATTTCATGAATATTTTGTTATAGAACTCTGTTCCCTCATCAGTCCATAACTTCTTTGGTTTCCTTTTATCCCGATCAAATATTAGCTTAAAGGCTAACATTAAAGTATCACCCCTTTTATTTTTTAAAGGGACAACCCAGGCAAATCTACTCCTCAAATCAATAACGGTTAAAGCATACCTGTATCCCCTGTCATTATTCAATTCAATTAAATCAGCGGACCATATGTGGTCGGTGTATTTAGAATAAACCTTCCTTCTTTTAAACTTTGTGATTATAGGTTTGTGTAATTCTTCAGCCAAAAGCTCCTCAGTCTTGATGACATCATTAGAGCCTAATAGTTTTTTGAGGAATAACCAAGACCAAGTTTCAATTTAGCATTTATCAAATTTCTCACAATAAACCTATCAACTTTCTCTCTCAACGTTGGATTTTGTATCAAAGACAAATTATACAACATTTCGCTGTCGGCTTTATGTTTTTCAGTCAACGTAGTGGTTTTCCCATAAGCAATATCATGCTTCATACACACTTCGTCAACCCTATTTGTAGGTTTAGACCAAGGTTTAGGATTGTCAGCCTCATCTAATCTTTTATCCAAGTTTGTTCCTGGACCACAGAAAGAATACCCTGGAAGGTGTAATTCCCCTGGAATTCCAGTTGTTGTAAATTTACTTCCTGACAGAAACTTTTGTATGTCTCCTCCTCTTTTAGGAGAGATGAATTGGCACTTTTTAGAGCCACATACTTGACATATTCCTTTTTGATAAACTCTATTATTTTTAGCTTTAACATAAGAGATATTTTTAGATTTAGTTTTCTTTTTACATTTGAGACAATAACTCATATTTATTTATCAGAAAAATTCCGACAGAGTATCAAAACCTTTTTGGTTTTCAACATACACATTTCAATCTTTATTTTTAAAACATAAAGAATCCTAAGGAATGCCTTCACTCTCTCCTCCATTTATTTACAAATAAAAACTAACTAAAGTCAATGACACCAACATCATCAATCACATAATCTTTTCCTTCTTCTTCTTCTTCTTCTTCACCACTTTCTCGTTTAAATCTCTGAAATTGAAGACATTGACGTTCTTATTTTTGAAACCATTATCTTCATAAGAGTTGTTAATTCTTTAATTTCCTCTTCGGTGCGTTGAGATTGATTTATTTGCTTTAATACACTCAATCTTTTATGAATCTCAGTGATTTCCATCTTTTTATATTTTTCCTCCCTCTCTCTTTGCTCCCTCTCCTCCTCCTCCATTTTCTCCCTCTCCTCCTTCTCCTTTTTCTCCCTTTTCTCCCTTTCCTCCTTCTCCCTTTTCTCCCTTTCCTCCTTCTCCTTTTTCTCCCTCTCCTCCTTCTCCTCCTTTTTCTCCCTCTCCTCCTTCTCCTCCCTCTCCCTTTCCTCCTTCTCCTTTTTCTCTCTTTCCTCCTTCTCTTCTTCAACTCCTTCCTCATCCCTTGCTACCCTTGAGTTTGAACCCCAAAGAATATTATACATATACTCATCTGGATTTTGAGATATTCTTGTATCTATAATTATTTTTCTCATAATAGGATACCAATAAGATTTGTTGACGATTTCTAAAAGAGTTTTATATTTCATAACTTTGAGAAGTTCATTTTTATTTAATATTTTAAACAAGTCTCTATTTGTGGGTTTAACAATATCAGTATAAGGCCAGTTTTTTATGACAAAATTCCCATGTATATGCTCCAAATCATAAGGTATGTAATACCGAGCACCCTTTTCTTGTAGGTATCCTTGAATACAAAAATTATAATTCTCTTGTAGTCTTCTTCCTGCCATTTATGTATCAGAAATATATGTGAGATTAATACTATGACAGGTAATACCACCCCATCTTCCCACTACCAAATCGGTTTGTATTCCTCGGCTTTCTATCCTTATCTCATTACCTTCCTTCTTTGTCATGCGAACCATCGCTATACTATCATATATTTTTATTTTCTTAAAATCACGTATTTGTTGTTTACTAATTGTACTTCCACATAAATCCTTATCTTCACCAAGTGGATAATATTCTTCTTTACGAGACTGATTTAAATCATGTAGGTCTTCTATGTTTATTGAAAAAGACCAATTATACCCTAAATCAGGCATATCATACCCCCATTTATTAATTCGCATATTAACTAAATGTCCTTCTTTATAAAATTTAATTGTAAGCAGGTAGTTAAATTCAATGAGGAAAGGTGTATGGTCAGTATAACCAGGTGTTGTGGTTGTAAATTTTACTTGTTTCACAAAACGTGCTGTTTTCTTTAAAGATATATATTGTGATAAATCACTGAATCTAATCAAGTCATTCGCATCTGTAGGGTTTGGATAATTGATTAATTTATAAGTATTCTTCATATTAATATTTTTACTTACACTATATTTTTGTCGTTCAGCCTGTGCCTTTGTATAATAATTTGATAAATCAATATCCTGAGAGGATTTTCCAAAGATAGAACCATCTTTTCCAACATAGGTCATTTATATTAGATAAAAAATGATATCATAAAAATTTTCATTATTGTTGAGTTGAAATAATACATATAAACATAATTGGCCACAACATTTAGAATTAATTTCTTGAACTTGGAATGTTTGATAAACACCATTCTGTAAGAATTGTATTACTTCAACAGGTGGTGGCATACCATAACTATCAAAATAATATTTATCCTGACTATTATGAATACAAACCCAATGAGAACCATTCTGTGTGTCTAAATTCATAATAATATTCTTTGTATTCTTATTTATATGTGTTAATTCATCTCTCATACAAATAACCACATTATCAATTTTTAGTGTTTTACAATACTTAGCTAGTTCTATATTTGACGTTGTATTCTTTCCAAATTGTTTAAACCATTTATCCATTTATTTATGAGAAAGATACAATCCATTACCCCGTTTAGTTAGTTTAACACCCGCTTGAGCGATAGAGGAAAGCATATCTCCAACCAACAATCTAGCTTTATCAGGTAGACTTTCAAGTTTTTGAGCAAAATCTACAATTACACCACTTCCACTAATTTGTTTCTCCAACTCCTTGTTATGTCTTTCCAATTCTTTTTGAGCTTTTAGTTGTGCCTTCCTTTCGTTAGCAGTTTTTACCGCTGCTGAAATACCACCAGTCAATGCTCCCGCCGCACTTAAACCAGCAAATAAAGGAATTAGAAACGGGAGAAATCCTCCTCTTGACTCATCTATTGAATATTTCTTTAACATAGGTTTCGTCATTTTAATTTTAAGTGATCCAACATCATTTAGTGTTTTTACTTGTGTGTGTGTGAGTAAAACATCAATTCTTACAGCTCCTTTTCTTTGAATTGTATTAACATTAATAATACAAGGCTTTTGATTTTGAATACAAGATGTTAATTTATTAAGATTGATTTGATTAACATATACCCCAACCATTTATTTATGAGAAAAAACCTATGTGATATTAATCATAACACCATTATCTGTATTAATCTGTAATTCTGTTTCCTCCAAAAGCAAACAATATGCATTAACCTCTTCACTCTCCCCTCTTTCAATGTATAGAGAAGTATCCACTCGATTAGACTTTATAGTTTCCTTTTGAGAACTCAGGTCAATTGCGTAGATTGTATATAAACCTTTAAATGCAACCATATCCAAAATAGGATCATTATTACCATTACTTTCACACACCTTTTGGTAGGACTTGTAGGCTTCCGCATAATCATTTTTTTCCCAATCAATTTCCAATCTATCTCGCGGATAAAATGTGCCATCAAGAGAAACCCGAAGTTGTTTCACCTTAGCATTATCACTCAGCGCATTATTCTTATTAGTACCGTCCTCTCCATCTGGTTTTTAAAAAATGAGCCAGAGGTATCGTGGCTTTCCTTGAAGAACACCCAAATTCCAAGTGTAGGTAGTGTGTTCCAGTTTAACGTGTTGACATCTTCTTTTAAGGTATGATACATTTAGCGGTTTCTTTGAGTTAAGTCTTCTATTTAACATCTCTTCCGTTTTAAGATTAGGAGTATATTCACTGATATACCAACACAAATCATTAATAACAAATTTATTGTTGTCTCCAAAAGCATTTTCATCCCCAAAAAGCAACCTATTTACATTATCATTCCTTTGTAGTTGAAATCTAATTTTAAGACCATACAAAACTTTATCATAATCGCAAAATCCAAATATACCTTTAAGAGGTACTGCTACGGTAAAACTATTCACTGCTTTTGTTTCATCATTATACATTGACTTCCTTTGACTATAACCAGGGTCTGCGTTTGTACCCGTTGACATATCAGGAATAAAACCTTCAACAGCTCCCTTACCCATTCTATCACTAAACGAATATAGTGTAAATTTCATCATTTCAGATGTAGCAGAGACATAATCAACCGCTTCAACCTCTTGTGTTCCAATATACAGGCGGACACTGTCAAACATTTTCCAGAAGAAATCATTTACGAGTGTAGCATTAGTATTATTCGCAGCCTTAGTGAATTTAAATTTACACAGCAAGAAACTATCAGCTATATTCAAGTAAGTTTGTTGATTATTTATTTCAAAACTTTTTGTTCCGTTTGAATTCCAGTCTGTTCCTGTTATAGCATTTACCTTAAAATAGTCTTCCTTTTTAGTGGAGTTTGAAATGATAATCGTATCATCCAAATCATAGATACTATCAATCGCTTCCATACTTGTATTTATATAGCATTAAAATTGTTGAAACCCTGACCCAAGTATTTTAATGATTTTTTGTCGTTCTTGTGAAGATAGTTGAGTTTTACCTTTTTTTATTTCTTTGATTGCTTGTAATTTATGAGACTCCTTTTGAGCATCTTTTATACTCTTTATAGCACCCGCAACGGAGCCCACGGCAGAAGCAGTTGAACCAATTAGGTCTTTATGTTTAAGGATGGTTGAACCAATACCCATTAGAGTATCAATTATCCCATCTCCTTTATTTCGAAATTGATGACCTACACCTCGTTGTCTCTTAGGTTTATAGTATCCTCTACCCACATACCTTGTATAGTCTGGTGAAAGGAACATGCCCTCCCCTGTAATTATTTTATATTTTCCCAACTCGTGTTTTCTCACAATAACCATTATTTATTTATTGAAAAACTTCACGTAGGTGAATTCTGATGGATATAATTTCATCATTAAAGGATATCATACGATTATCTTGGTCGGTTATCCTAAAATTTACTCTGTATATGGTTTTTCCTGACACAGGTAAATAGACAAGATTTTTTGGTTCCATATTAAATTTATAACCAATCGGGGTTGAGTATGCACTGAATGAAAATATTGTATTTGTTCTTATTCCATCGTTATAAGCACCATCAATCAAATCACAATGAATTAATACTGAATTTATACCGGAGGATATTTGGATAACATTATCACTGTAAAACGTCCCGTTATTTTCAATCTTTTTTGAAGAGAAACCCAATAGCTCTCTAAACGAATTTTCAATCGTGAAATCAACTTTATAATTATTTTTAAGTTTAATAGTTGATTTTGAAGTGTGTTTTTGAATATCTATTACAATATTTTTTGGTTCATCACCTTTTTCTTTCATAAGGCGAGAGACTTCTGAAGATATTTGAGAAATCTCGTAAGCTCCAGGTGAAACAGTTATAGTTTTATATCCACTTCCTGGATTATAACTAAACTTGCTGTTTTTCTCTGTGATATTAAACAAGGTATTATAAGTTTCCATCGACAATAAAGATGCCTCATATGAGGTAAGGGGGTCAAGTTGTAGTGGGTAAGGGAATGAAGCTGTGTAATCGCTCGTTGTGAAATTAAAACTAAGAATTGTGCTTCTCATCTTATTTAATATCTAATAAAATATCTTTGTATTGACATTTATTAATTATTTTCATATTCATCAACTGATCTAAAATGGCTGAGGATTCATTAAAACAATTGTTGTTTCCAGCCTTCTTACTACCTAACAACAATAATAGCCTATTAACTAATTGTGATGGGTCATTTGGAAGAAAACTAACACCTGAACCAAGTTTACTTAAAGCATCAATAATATGTTTCTCCTTCTCATTCTTCTTACTTTTACCAGCAACAGAAACTCCATAATCAAGTGCATTTAACAACTCAATATATACCCTATCTTCCTCTCTTTCCATATCAAGTGGTTCCTCAAAATATTTTGAACCGCTGAATCCGGGGTTTGTTAGAAGAAACATTAATCTTGGAGTTAATTTAACATTTGGTTGAGTAGAACTCAAGAACATCAATTCATCATTAAATATCAATACCTTTTCTTCCACAAGATGAAACACTGCTGGTTCTTCTGTTGGAATGAGACCTGCTCTGGTTTTTGAACCCGCCGAATATTCATTGTTTTGAAGAGCTTCCACAACATAATTAGGGGGTTGATTTACCTGCTCAAGTTTCCGAAATAATCCCTCGTCATCATATTCTAATTCACCAAGTTCTTGTTTTGTTATCTGACTAAAATCTTTGAGCATTTGAAGTTTTTTCGGAGTAAATTCTACCGTGGGAACTGTAGGTGAGTGTTGAGTTTTCAAAAGTGGTTTAAAGAATTTCTCTTGTTTTCTTTCAAAGGCTTCTTCACCAGTTAGTTTCTGTCTCCGTTTCTTCTTTATCTCTTCCTGTTGTTTAACAACTTTTGAAACTAATTGTTGATGTTCCTTAAACTTTCTTTCTCTTTCTTCGGTATTCATTTTCTGTATTTATTTATTGAAAAATATCATTTAGTATCTCATCTTGTTTCACAACAATATATTTATATTTTCCAATCGTGTGTTTCATATAATTTTCAAATTCTTTTTTACTACATAACGTAGAGCAATTATCTCTCCAAAAATTATTTACATCTATTGAATTTAACTTAAATAAAATAAAAGTATTGGCATTGTTTCTTATTGAGCGTCGAGGGAGTTGAAAATATGATTGACTAAGATATATACAATTACAAGAAGAATGTCTCCCTCTTGTATAGTAGCTATCCATTACTGTTTGGTTTCTCTCATTAACACAATCATCAAAGATGACGAGGTTCTTTTTTGATTTATCTAAATCTTGAGGTGAAGGTATATCATCCGTATTATCACTGAGAATACAAGTTATGGGTTTCGATTTTGATTTCTGTGTATCACAAAATAATTGTATTATATCATCAATATTATAATCATTTAGTTTGTTTTGAAGTTTAAATAAACCGATAATGTCTTCCTTTTTAAGACCCGCATTAAAACCCTGTGAGAGTAGTTGATACTCGGGTTGAAAACTTGACTTTGTAAAAATTATTAAATTATCATAATCTAAAAAATTAGAACCAAGGAGCATCTTTAAAAGTAAACAGGTTTTTCCACATCCGCTTGAACCAACTATTAGACATCTCAATGAATTTGGAATGTTTTTATGGTTATTAAATTTTATCTTATTTTCCCAAACGGGTAAAAAATCATTCATTTATATATTTGGAAAACAAGTTATCCAACTTTTTTTGAGCTATTTGAGAAACTCTATATTTTATCCTGAGTTCGGGTTTAATTTCAAAATAATCCATTATTTTATTTATATAGTATCTTGTATTAACATTTCCATTAAAATTATTTTGAATAATAAATATCATTAAACCCTTATACATTTCCTCAATACAATTAGTCTCTTCCCTTGAAAGAAATGGTGTATTATCATCACAATACTTAACATTCATCTCTCTTATTAATCTTGTAAAGTAATTCATTTTTGGTTCTAATTTAAAAGAGTTATATATTTTTTTATATTTCTTATTATCATTAATTAAAATTAAATCACAGAAAATACATTGTTTATATGAATCCTCATCATTAAGCCCCACTCTATCACAAGCCGGACAATTCTCTAATTTATCATATGGAGAGTCTGGAAATTCTAAATATCCTTCAGAACTTATCATATTTATGTGGTAAATTTTTACTTAAACTAAACGCAAGTTTATTCATTAATAAATACAATGTTTCAAAGCACAAAAGACAAATTTCAATCAATCTCTACTTCGGTGGAAGATATAGAAAAATATGTCAAAGATGTTAAATTGAACAAAGATAAATATGGAAATTTTTGGGTAAAACCAGTTATGGAAAATAACATGAGCCCCTCTATTTCATTTAAAGGAAGAGCTCTAACTATACCTGGAAAGACATCCATTAAAGTAAATCTAACAAAAGTTTCTCCTCTACTCCTGGCAATTTATTCAAAGCTTGAAAAAGTGATTGACCACGATACTTTGAAAAAGAATGATAAGACCATTAATAATTCTAGAGGAGACATTTGTATTTTCTTTAATAATCCAAAGGGTGTAGATCTAAGTAAAATGAATGATGTTAATATTTCTGGTGAAATGTCATTTCGTTCTATGATAGTTAGAGATTATTTAAAGATAACTTTTGATATAAAAATTGTAGAGATTGAATCTGTTAATGAAAGAAAGTATATAGATATTGATGGGAATATTTTTCTTGCTAATTAAATATGAGTCAATACAGCAGTGAAGATTTTACTATTTCATTGAACTCAGACGATAGTGATGATAGTATTTCATTGAACTTGGACGATGGTGATGATAGTATTTCATTGAACACAGATGATAGTTATGATACTAATAGTTTGTGCTCAAATGATAGTTATGAGAGTAGCTTTATTGATGACTCTGAGTATGATTCTGAGTATTCATGTGATAGTTATGACTTAGATGATTCTGAGTGAAAAAGTGTTTTAGTTTAAGCACAGCGATATATATAAAACGGAGCTGTAAAGCTCAAAAGTGTTTTATTTTAAGCACAGTGATATATATAAAACACCACGTTTTCTCACGCTATAAATATGGTTTATTGTGATACTTGCGAGAAGGAAGTAAAATATTATAAACAACATATTCTCACCGCAAAACATACATACAACATTTTAAACAAACTTTCCCCTCTTCCACCTGAAACAAAACACTGTTCTACATGTAATAAAAATATCCTCAAGAAAGGCTTCAAAATACATCTTAAAACAAATCTACATTTATCAAATTTTATCACAACTAAAAACTCTGATGGAGCATTCAAAGGACATATTAAAATAAGAGTCTTTAACTTCAAACCTCCTGAACCAGAGTCTATAGTTGATGCTGTAGAAATAGTTAAACCTGCTGTTCAAACGTTGATTGAAAAAACACTAAAGGAAATGAAACCACTTAAATTTTATATGGGAGTAAAATTAGAAATGACAAAGGATGAAGGAGTTATAGATGCACCATACATGAGAACTGAGCCACACTTTATATCTTCATATCAAGATTTTAAAACATCAGGAGTCTATGATGAACTTATTAAACAAGAGCAAGATGTGGATAATTCAATCGTAGGAAGTGGATTCAATATAGGAAAAATTATTTACATAGACATTCATATTCTTAAATCAGATCCTCTAAAAGCTTCTTCTTACATTGATTTACCCAGTGTTATCAAAAATAGAAAAGCAGTTATCAATATCAAAAATAAAGACAATAAATGTTTTCTCTGGTCTATTTTAGCACACTTACATCCTCCACATTTTCATGATGAAAGAGTATCTCATTATAAAAAATATGAGAATACATTAAATACGAAAGATCTAAAGTTTCCGATGACTTTAAATGATATTCCTAAATTTGAAAAGATGAATAATTTATCAGTTAATGTTTATGGTCTAACAGAAACAAACAACATTCAGGTTTTAAAGCTTTCTGACAATTGTAAACAAACTCATATTAATCTTCTATATTTTAATTCAGACGAAAATTCACATTATACATACATCAAAGATATTGCTAAATTAATAAAACCACAAGTCTGTAAGAGAACAAATAAAATATATATTTGTTTGCGTTGTCTTAACTTCTTCAATTCACAAGAAAGATTAGATAAACATTCAAATTATTGTGGCGAACATAAATCAACGGTAATCAATATGCCTAAAGAAGGCTCAAAGATCACATTCAAAGATGAAAATAAAAAGATCAAACATCCATTTGTTATATATGCTGATTTTGAAAGTATTTTAGAAAAAATTGATACTGCTTCTCAAGATCCAAAAGAATCATACACAAATAAATATCAAAAACATACTCCTTGTGGTTTTTGTTATTATATCAAATCATCCGTTGGTGATAAATATAACAAGTTAGAGATGTATAGAGGCTCAAATACCCCAGAGGAGTTTGTGAAACGACTAGAAAAAGACTGTGTTCGATTAACCAAGATAATGAGAGAAACCAATAAACCAATGTCCTTAACAAGTAAAGAAAAAAGGGAATTTATAAAAAACAATGTCTGTCATATTTGTGAGGAGAAAATTGGTAAAGGTCTAAAGGTTAGAGACCATTGTCATCTCACTGGTAAATATAGAGGTCCGGCTCATCAAAGTTGTAATATTAATTATCAACTCCCCTCTTTCATTCCTGTCTTTCTTCATAACAACGCTCATTATGATACACATCTATTTATCAAGGAACTCTCAAAGACTTCTGGAAGTATCTCAGCAATTCCAAACACGGATCAGAAATACATTTCATTCACAAAAACAATTCACACATCTCCTATTACTCATATCAGATTTCTTGATACATTTAAATTCATGGCAAGTCCATTGGTTAACTTGGTTCAAAATCTAAAAGAGTTTCCATGTCTTTCAGAGTATTTTTTAGATAAAGATTTTCTAACACAAAAGGGAATTTACCCCTATGACTATATGGACTCATTTGAGAGATTCAATGAAACACAACTTCCTTCAAAAGAAAATTTCTATAACAAATTAAATAATAGTCATATATCTGATAAAGATTATGTACACGCACAAAATGTTTGGGAAAAATATAACATCAAGAATCTTGGCGAGTATCACGATTTGTATCTCAAAACTGATGTGCTTTTATTGGCCGATGTATTTGAAGCCTTTAGATCTGTTTGTCGCACTGGATATGGATTGGATCCTGCTCACTACTACACAGCACCTGGATTGGCCTGGAGTGCGATGTTGAAAATGACAAAACAAGATTTGGATTTGATAACCGATGTTGATATGCTTTTGATGATTGAAAAGGCAAAAAGAGGTGGAATTTCACAAGTCTGCTCGAGTAGATACGCAAAAGCAAATAACAAATATCTTCCAAATTATGATCCAACGAAAGAGAGTTCTTACTTGATGTACTTTGACGCGAACAACCTGTATGGCTGGGCAATGTCTCAGGCTCTTCCTTATGGAAAACTTAGATGGGTAAAGGAAAAAGACTACAAAAACGTTTTACAAGATGTATGTATCTCTACACAAAAAGAATTGGATGAAGAAAAAGTTGGTTATTATTTTGAAATTGATTTAAAATATCCAGAGGAACTCCATAACCTACACAAAGATCTCCCATTTGCTTGTGAGAAAGAAAGTCCAAAGAAAGAATGGTTGAGTGATTATCAACGATCGTTTGATATAGGTGAATCAACAGAAAAATTACTTACTACATTATATAACAAGAAAAATTATGTTCTACACCAAAGAAATTTGCGACAATATTTATCAAAAGGTCTAAGAGTAGAGAAGATCCATAGGGTTCTAAAGTTCAATCAAAGTCATTGGTTAAAGGGGTACATTGATTTTAATACACAAAGAAGAACAGAGTCAAAAACAGATTTTGAGAAAGACTTTTATAAATTGATGAATAATGCGGTCTTTGGTAAGACTATGGAGAATGTGAGGAAAAGACAAAATATCAGACTATCAACATCTTGGGAACAAGCATCAAAATTAATTAATAGACCGAGTTTTACTCGAGCTGAGGTCTTTACTGAGAACTTTTGTGCGATCCATTTGATTAAAGAGAGTATTGAAATGAACAAACCTATTTATATTGGAACAACAATTCTTGATTTATCAAAGTCATTAATGTATGATTACTTTTATAATAACTTGAGGAAGAAATATCAAAATGATGTTAATCTACTTTATATGGATACAGATAGTTTTATTTTGAAAATTAATACCAACGATGTTTATTCAGACATGAAAAGAGACATTAATATCTATGACACGAGTAATTACAGTCCAGAGAGTGAGTTGTTCTCTTCTAAAAATAAAAAGGTGATTGGAAAGTTCAAGGATGAATTAGGAGGAAATGTTATGAGTGAATTTGTGGGATTGAGGTCAAAGGCTTATGCTTATAAATACATTGTGAATAACGTTGAAAAGACTGATAAGAAGTTAAAAGGTGTAAAGAAAAATGTTATTAAAGAAACAATAAACTTTAAGGATTATTATAACTGTTTAACAACAAAGAAAGAAGAGTTTAGAAAGATTAATGGAATAAGAAGTTATAAACATCAATTATATTCAGAAGAGATAAATAAGAAAGCATTGGGGGCTTTTGATGATAAGAGGTTTATTTTAGAAAATGGAATTGATAGTCTCCCTTATGGTTATATAAGTATATAAGTGATAAGATATATATATAAGTGATAAGATATATATAAGTGATAAGATATACATAAGTGATAAGATATATATAAGTGATAAGATATATATAAGTGATAAGTTAAAAAGGGGGGGGGTTGGGGATTTTAACGGGCTACCGCCGCCTTTTTTACTATTATATAAATGATAGAACCAAGTATCAACCAGACTAAAGAGTGGAGGTGTAATCAACCTTGGTATATAAATGGAAAACATAATGAATGTGAAAAATATCAAATAGGTATAATTGAAAAGGCAACTGGTAAAAAAGTTCACAAAACAAATAAGAGAATTAATTTAAATACCGGTGAATTGGGTAAAAAAGATGGAAATATTTTTGAGTGGACGGAAAACTTTGATGGTTGTCAGGAAAATATATACTTTAATTTAAAAATGGTATGTGGCACTGGAGGCGCTCAAGCAAGAACATTGAGGGAGGTTTACCATTTTATCTTAGCTCAGTTAAAATATCTTAATAAAGAACCAAACTCAAACATATTTTTTGTTAATATATTAGATGGTGAAGAGAGTTGTAGGAGTATTAAATTATTTCCCACGCATAAACAAATATTTGTAGGGTCGTTGTTTGAGTGGGTTATATTCACCAGATGATATTAAGAGTAAAAGGTTAAAAGGTCCATGAGGTCAGAAGGATCACAGGTGTTTAAGTGGTCTAATGAATAAGGATAGCATGTCAAAAGGTTAGAAGGTTCGTAAAGAACAGGGTGAGAGAAATATAGGTGTTTAGGGTCAATGAGGGAGGGAAAGAATTAATATGGAAGTGAATGGGTCAAAGATTAATCTGCCAGATGATATGTAGAAGAAGGATGATAGGTCTATAAGAGAAAACAAATATTTGTAGTGTTTGAGTGGTCTAATGAACAACATTAAGGATAGGTACTACAGACAAAAGGTTCATAAAGATGAGGGTGGGAGAAATAGAGGTGTTTATGATTTTTGAAAAAGACAAGGGGGTAAATGACATTAGATAGGGATTTCCCATGTTAAACGGAGGTGTCCCAGAAGCAACATTATTACACTACTTGTGTGTGTGTGTGTGTGTGTGTGTGTGTGTGTGTGTGTGTATGTGTGTGTGTGTTCTGATATACCAGCCACACCATTTGACCCACAGGGTTCTCAATTGGAATTAAGTGTGACCATTCCTCCAGAATGATTTTGCTTTGCATTTTGACTTTCCCCCAAGCCATCACCCCCACTCCCCTCGCAATCCCACCCCTTCCAAACTTCACCCCCAAACTCAGGTTCACCTGGTGACCAGGTATCTCCCCCACTCTGCTTTATACCCTCACGGCCCCTCGCCACTCCTCACACCAACCCCTCCAGAGCTTTCCCCCAAACTTATTTTAGCAAAAGTGTTACAGCCTCAGGTGCAACTTTCCTGGGAAAACCCCATTTCCAAGCTGGCCTCCAAAGCCAGTCGCCGACTGGGCGTCCTCCTTCGTGCGAAGTCCTTTCTTGGCACAACAGTTTCTCACCACATACAAAGCATTCATCCGCATCTTGATGGAATATTGCTCTCCCCTCTGGGCTGGTGCTCCTGCCTCACACCTAGCTCGGCTTCACGCTGTTGAAACCAAAGCTTTCAGAATCATGGGAATCTCCAGCAATGAAGCAGATTCTGAGGGCCTTTCACTCACTCACCGCAGGCAGGTTGGTGGTCTTTCTGTCTTCTACCGACTCCTCTCCAGTCTAGCTCCCCAAGCTCCATCAGTGCTCTGTCCCCCAAATATTCCTACAGGTCGCACAAGATCTGCCTGCAACCCTCTTACGGTTAAACTGCCAAAATCAAGACTCTCTATTCACTTTCATATTTTCATTCCTTTTTTCTCCCGCCTCCGGAACAAAATCCCACACTCTCTCCAATCCTTCTCTTCCCTCCAGGTCTTTATAACAGCTGTTAACCACCATCTCTTATCTTCCCACATCTAAAACCTTGATCTTTTATACACCCGTTAAAACAACCCAAATCCACCTCCTTCAAATTCCCACTTCTTTCCTTAAAGTCCTAGTAGTATGCATTTGTTTTATACTGTTTTTCCCCTCCACCCCCACCCGCTTAGCCCTCTCCCTTCCACAGATCTACCATTGTCCCTGCTCTACTGTTGCTTGTGTGCTTCCCACTCTCTCCCTCTCTTGTCTCCCACTCCCTTTATTATATGTTTTATGTGTCTGTTTATGTTTTATATGTTAGCTCTTACACGAGCCTCGACCTTGTATAGAATTTTTTTTAGTACAATCATGTGTAACATAGATAAACCACGCTTGAAACACTTCATTTTGCCTGCACATCCATGCGTGTAATCACTTGTTACGTTTCCCTGCAGAATGCACAGAACGATGTGATTTCATTTTTAAATATCCGTTTTTCACCACAAAAATTAAAAATACCAAGTCCAGTATTCCTCTGATAACATCATGCACTAGCTCATGCTTTTTTGATCTCCACCCTTAATTAAAATCATCAAATGAATTGTTACCTTGTGTTTTGTATTCCTGTCTTATAATTTGCATGAACAGGATTTAATGCATTTTCATAAAAATCAGGCAACAATATCTTTGTTTGATCAAGTGAAGCACTCTTTTGAAAATAATGATATTTTTCCTTCTTTTCAGCTTCCAAAAAACGTTTTGTTTGGTGATTATATATATATTTGTTGTTATTGATGTTTTGACCATTCTGAGGTTGGAGACTAAGAATAAACTTTTGTAAGCCTGGGATTTTTCCCTGGCGTTGGTCAAATCCAATTGTTCCATCATAAACGTGAGTATAACGTGAATTCTTCATAACAGGTGAACTGATCCATCCCAGCCATATCTTTTCAGTCACATTTCTTAACAGGAGCAATTCGCCAAGTTCAGCAAAATCATTTAGATGAATGATAACAAAGATAACAACAGCTTTTGTTTCTTTTAGCACTTCACCTGAATAAAACAGAAAATTATATGTTTGCTCAAATACCAGATGAAAATGGCAGATGTTGCAAATAGCACAAGATTATCCCTGTTCGTCTTTCACGATGTGATTTACCCGTTGTCCCTTATGGCACCGCACATAGACACTAGTGAGAAAGGCCCATTAATGACAACATAAATAACTAGATGGTATTTATAGAATACTTACCCTGTGCAGTCAACTTGGTGTGAGCCAACTTGGTGTGAGCGTTCTTTGCAATGAGACCTGTCTCATTTATTTGTGTGCAGTGGTTTTTGAGATATAGAGGTGCAATTTTTTTTGTTTTTTTTCCAAGATGGTGCCATACCACGTGACCTGTGACGTCATAATATTCACTAAAATATTCTACAGGAGGAAGACCTCCTTTGGTGAAATCTTTCATGTCAATTTGAACAATGGTTGCCAAGAAACTGAATTTTTAAAATGCAGACACGCACGGACGTACCCGAATGCTTAACCCTGCTTTCGCTTCACGAGCGCAGGGTAACAACAAGAAAAAGAGCAATCGGAGATTGCAAACCCTCGCCAGGATGTATTTTCAGTGGTTTTTTAAGGCTTTTATGTTAAAACAAATATGGCGGCCGAACCACGCGACCGATGACGTCATCATTTTTTTTTCTAAACTAATTTATTCCTAGATTATGCTCAAGAAATTTAATCTTGATCGGATGAAGTTTTATACTTGTCGAATTATGACGTCATAATGGAGGCACCAATGACATCATCATTAACATATTTTATTCCCCATGGAGAGTTCTTTACAATGAGCCATGTCTCTATTTTTTCTATTCAGCACTTTCGGAGATATAGAGGTGCAAAGTTTTCCGTTTTTCCAAGATGGCGGCCAAACCACGTGACCGATGACATCATTTTTTTTTCCACCAGTTTATGCCGACATGGCGCTCGAGAAATTTCATCTTGATTGGATGAAGTTTTGTACTTGTCAAATGATAACGTCATAATGGAGGCACCTATGACATCATCATTAACATATTTTATTCCCCATGGAGAGTTCTTTACAATGAGCCATGTCTCAATTTTTTCTATTCAGCACTTTCGGAGATATAGAGGTGCAAAGTTTTTCGTTTTTTTCAAGATGGCGGGCGAACCACGTGATCGATGACGTCATCAATTGGGCACAGTTTATTCCAGGGCAAGACATACATGTGTGTAAAGTTTGGTGATTCTACGTGCAACGGTCGAGACGTAGTGCTGCGCACAGACAGACAGACAAACAAACAGACAGACAGACAAACCAACCGATCAACATACTTGCCGGAATCTTTTCCGGCAAGTAACCAACCGATCAAAATACTTGCCGGAATCTTTTCCGGCAAGTAACAAACAGACAGACAAACCAACTGTGGAAGTGTAAAATTTATGAAGCAAGTAATTTCTATGAGCTACAACATGCTCACCTTGTGTGCAAGTGTTTTTGTGATTTCCATGCAGAAGTTGAGATTTCCTCCAGTAGGCGAATCATCTCAGACACTCTGACCAAATTCGTTTGCTCGAGAAAAGTAAATTCTTAGTAGAGGCAATGGTAGACCACATATTGTCATGGTAAAATCATTTTTATGACAGGGTAATATGATTACAGATAGGGTGTTTTTTGGAAATAATGTAATGTTAGATCGAGTATGTCTTACTGAAGATCCATAAGCAAATTGTAAGCAAAGATATTGTTTTCTTGGTAAATAATACAAACTAGCAGCTGGTGATAGATTGTCTAACCAGGCTGTCTGAAGTAATTTGCTTTCACTTAACTGGTTTATCGAGGCTTGCTTGTCAATACGCTTGGTAAACAAGCTTTCATTGTGACTGTGAATAATCGACTCAGTACGAGGTCGAAGCTAACATTGTTTTGATAAGTAAATGCAAAATACATAGTAATTATTTTCAGAGTTAGACAAAGAGTTCCCTGATACAATATAAGTGTATGATTTACTCTGCGCTGGCCGATGGGGGATGGGCCCAGTGCACTTTTCTCTACTTCCACTTACAAGTTAATCTAATCAATAGTTTTATGGAATTGTCAACGTTCTTAGTAAATCTTTAAAAAGAACAATAATTAAACACTGAATCAAATAAAGCTTATAGCTTATTAGTGTTTGATAAAAGTTAGTCTAAAGTGTAAAAATCCTACAAGCTTATTCCAAATATCCGCCACGTGCATGCAGTCGGGCAGGGTAGCTATCTCCGGCTCTCTAATCCAATACAGTACACAATATCCATAGGTTCTGTATATATATATATATATATATATATATATATATATATATATATATATATATATATATATATATATATATTGTTGCGGACATGAGGACTGTATTTTTTTGATTGTGTGTATTATTATTATTGTTATTATTATTCTGCGCCTCCTGCCTCCGGAGCTGTGTAAAGGTCAAAGGGCGTCCCATAATTAGTCCATAAAGCATCCACACCACAGCTAATCATAGAATACCCCTGTTCAACAGTTATATCTTATTATGTGTTTTAGGGTAAGGCTGTGTCTCCCATTAACTGAAATACTCCATTGCACCAGTGAAAGAGATAGATTCCCTTCATTCCCACTCCCAAAACTTCCATTCCCCCTTTTCGTCAATTGCCATTCACATTGCCAACTGCATTTTTGGCGGTTTTCTCTTCATCCGCCATTGACCACGAGGCAGGGTTGTGGAAGAAAGGCGGGTTCCCACCTCGTCATAGAGGGGAGGAGTGAGTCAGCCCCACTCAACCAACCACGAACAAGGGGTTGTACTTGGAGAGGGTGTGGAAAGAAACATCGAGGAGGTTCGCGAAGGTTGAGGAGTGGGGCCTATATAACCCATGGTAGGGCGTTTCCCAAGGGGCGGAAGGGAGATGATGAGCTTTTACCGAAACTGTGAAAGAAGTCCAGAGTTGAGCTGCAGATCGAGCCACCGAAACTGCGAGAGAAGTCCAGAGTTGAGCTGCAAATCGAGCCACCGCAACTGCAGCCACAGCAGCGTGAGGCCTGGACGGCAGTTTGGAGCAGGGCCGCGAAGGGGCGGCGGCTGCCCAACGAGTCGATCGGGGCAGGACCAGTTGGACCTCCCTATCCCGCCAGCCATCCATCTCCCGCCAGTCCTATCATCATTCCCCGTGTAAGTGTGCTCGTAGTCTGTCTTTTGTCTTGTCCCTGTGTAGTAACAATAAGTCTGTATAAGCTAGTATTTTCACTGTGTCACCTGCGTCTCATGTGCTTGTAAATAAACGTGACTGCTGTCTTTTTGCTTATGTGTGTGAATAGTAAATAAATTTAGTAGTATTTCCAAACCTTTCTTTGCCTTCGTTTTCCTCTTTGCATTCGGTCGCTTTAGAGTTTTCCATATTGGGCAGCCGCGGTGCGATACGGCCAACGTTTGGGTGGAATCGGGTTCTAATCGGGGAATAACTGTTCGGTCGCGGCAACACCACCGCTCGGTAAAATAACATCTTTAACCGCGTCCGTAACAATTGGTGTCTGGGAGTGAGATACGGACCCGAAGCACGCTTAACGCGCTCAAAATTACAAGCTGCTGGAAATTTGTGTTGGTTTACAAAAACCCGAATTTTGAAATCGCGCCATGGCTGGTCAAGGCGATCGGATGCAGGTGGGTGAGCTAGAGATAGACGGGGTGGAATCGACCCAGGACCTCGGGGAAATGTATATGGAGGATGTGGTTGAGGGGGTACCAGACGCGCAAAATGGCGCTCTCGCGCACGAGGTATCAGGCGCGCAAAATGGCGCCTTTGCGCACGCGGTTACAGCGGCACCAAATCTAGCCGCGCCCGTGACCGTAGCAGCGCTGCTGGGGAATTCGGACCTTTTTATGATACAAATGGGGGCCCTTATGGAGAGGCTAGAAGCCAAAATGGGACAAATGGGGAACCGGATGGATGCTCAGAGTGAGCAAATGGGGGCAATGAGGGACGAAGCGAGGGCTGACAGTGAGCGATTGGGGGGCGAAATGGGGGGCAAAATGGGAGAAATGGGGGGCAAAATGGGAGAAATGGGGGGCAAAATGGGAGAAATGGGGGAACGGCTAGAAGCTAAATTTGAGGGGTTAGACAACGGGATAAAAGAGGTAAAGAATGGGTTAACGGGGGTGGAAAATAGAATGGCTGCCCAGGAGAATCAGTTAGAGGGGGTTAGAAATGGGTTAATGGGGTTAGAAAATAGGATGGAAGACAAATTGCGGGAAATAGGGGAGCAATCCGCCTGGGAAATCGAACAGATGGGGAACCAGATGGAGGAGATGAAAGAGGAGATACGACGAGGTGTAAGTGAGGAGGTCTCGGGGGTACGCGAGGAGGTAAAGCGAGGCGAAAAGCGCATAGAGAAAGAGGTGAGAAATGGAACGGCAAGGTTACAAGGGGGGATAGAAGATCTGACGGAGGAGGTGGAACAGCTGACAGAGGGACAAACGGAGTTAGTGGAGCAGGTTCAAAGGAACACTGCGGTACTAGGAGGGTTAAAGGCGACACAAAAAGAAATTAAAAATGACTTAATAGCGACACAGAAGGAATGTCAGATGGTATGTGAGGGACTGACAATGAGGTTGGACGAGGTGACGGAGGTAATGGAGACGAAGGACCTGCAGGTGAGGATGCAAATAGAAACGGTCAAGGTAGCCTTAGAGGACGAACTTGAGGAGACGCACCGGGAAATAAAAGAGGTGAAGCAAAAATTAGAGGAAGTGGAAGAAGAGGTGAGTGAAATTAAGAAGAGACGGAGAGAAACTAAGAGAGAAATAGAGGAGGAGGTGATGGAATATGTACAAGGTCGGTGCTCAACTCATGATGTGCTGCTCACTAACCAAATAAAGAGTTTACAGGTGGCAGAGGAGGTGCGACGAAGAGGTGCCAAGGTGAGTGGCGATATATTCGGAAATGTACATGATGTGAGGGGAGCTTCAGTCGGCTTGGGGGTTGATGTGGACCCGGGTGTTCGTGAGAGGCCGTTGGTGAAGTGTGAGACAGGTCTGGTGTGCGAAAGAGGAGGTGTGCGAGAATGTCCGACCATGGGGTGTGTGAGGAAAAAGTGCGCGCCAAGGAGTGAGTGTGCTGTCAAGAGTGAGTCGGTCGTAGCGCGTGTGCAAGGGGGCACATGGAAGCGCGGTGTGGTGAGTGTTACAGAGGATGTAACGAGAGAGTGTACACCTGTGGTGAGTGTTACAGAGGATGTAACGAGAGAATGTACGCCGGTGGTGAGTGTTACGGAGGAAGTAACGGGAGAGTGTGCGCAAGAGGATGCGCGAGAAAGGTGTGTAACGGACAGGTGCATGGGGAAAGAGTGCGCTGTCAAGAGTGAGGGAGAATGCATGCCTGTGGTGAGTGTTACAGAGGATGTAACGGGAGCGTGTGCGCGAGAAAGGTGTGTAACGGACAGGTGCATGAGGAAAGAGTGCGCTGTCAAGAGTAAGGGTGAGTGCGCTGTCAAGAATGGAGGTGAAAGTAGTGAGAGTGACATGGAGCGTGAGTTGGTTGTGACAGGTGAGCGAGGATGTACACCTGGAATGGAAGGATGCACACCTGGAATGGTAGAGCGTGTGTGGGAATGCACACTTGATTTGGTCGTGAGGCACGTGGTTGGGTGTGCGAGTGAGAGCACACCTGTGATTGTCACAGAGGAGGTGACCGAGGAAGGGGCACGAAGAGGTGTGTTGGTGAGGTGTGCGAGCGACGAATGTGTGCCAAGGTGTTCGGTGGTCAGGTGTGTGACCAAGTCTGTGAGCGGAATGAGTGTACCGAGGTGTGTAAGAGAAGGTACGACGAGGAGCATGGGAACAGCTGGATGTATGAGCAAGAAAGGGGTAGCGTATGCGTGTGAGCATGCAGGTGAGGCATCGACGGTAACCGGGTTAGCGGTTAGAACGACATTTAGCCGAATCTGGCCCTCGGTGCGTGCCGGGCTTCGCGTGCTGCGAGAACCAGCGGGGATCCGAAGCACGGCGGGTTCGAAAGGACCGCCGTACGCGATCCACGCTGGGCCTCGCTTTGAACGGCCGCGTCCGTGCTCCACTAGGCGGAGTGGGCAGCCCGATAGGAAGGGTCGTCATGGCGACCACTTTTTATTGAGACGTTCCGGCAGGTCGAGATCGGGCAATTGGATGGCTCCGCGCCGAGATGGTGCGTGGGATCTCGGCCCGGGTAAGCCCCCGTCCCTGCCACGAATGCGGGACGTATCCAGCCGCTGTCACAAAACAACCCGCATTCATTGCTCGGCTGTACAAAGCCAAGCTTTAGAAGGGAATTGGCGCACCGAGAGGATCTAATAAGTAGACGGGTGATGAGGTTAGTGTTTTGGACCCAAAATTAGAAAAAGGCAAAATTTGATGATTGGCAGATGATTGGCAAATTTTTGATTTGTTGGATTTGGACGAGCGAAATTGATAGTAGGACCTCCCCGATGTGGTGGGATGGCAAATCCACCATCCCTCACAGGGGGGGGGGGGGGCAATGGAGCACTAGATTATGGGGTTGATGGCAGTGAAAACTAGCCCGGGTGGGTTAGGATATTGTGTGTAGGGCCCTAGAAGATGACATTAGGTAACGTTAAGATTAGTTAGTGACAAAGATACCTGTAGTGGGGACGCAGGTAGATTAGTGTGGATGACAATGACATGGTATGTGCTTAGTTTAAAGGGAAGACGGGGAGCACTAAGTTAGCAGGGCAACAGGTAGTTCAGATGATGCCGTGTGAGTGTTGGAGGTGTATTCAAGTGTATTGAGCAGTGTGTGAGGAACAGGTGTAATTGAACAGGTGTGATTGCACAGGAGTGCAACTGAACAGGTGAATGGAGCAGTGTTTGAGTGATAGTAGTGGTGATGTGTATAGTGATGACCAAATGGTCCAGGAAGAGGAGGAGGGTGCAGGTGGCACCAGGTGTGAGTGCACAGGTGTGCACCAACAGGTGTGTGGAATACATGGAGTGTGGAATATATGGAGTATTGAATGGATGGTCATGGAGTGAGTATGGTGGAAATTGTGGAGTGGAGTAGATGGTGCGAAGGTGTGAATGGGGGAAGAGTGGACCCCCATCACGAATACCCGGGGCGGGTAGTGTAAGTGTTAGGTAGAGGGTACAGGTAAATTGTGGTTGGATATTGGCATCTGTGGTGCGAGGTGAAAGAATGGTATTTGGATGGGTGCATTAGTTTGTGGAAATGGCTGGGCGTGTGGCCTGTTAGTGTGTGTAGTTGGTTTGGGCACTCCACCACTGTGAGGATGTCGGCCAGGTGAGGCCGCAGGTGGGCTCTGGGAGCTGGTAGTAGTTGTTGTGGATGGGGCCCGAGGATCCGGAGGATGGACCCGGGTAGCCCAGTGCCAGAGGGCACCAAGGGGTGACAGAGCCAGGAGGGGCCTTCCCAAGTTAGTTAGGTTAGGGTGAGGAGCTAGGTAAGCTCGGGTGGCAACTACAGTGGTGGAGGTGTGCAGGTGGGTAGACCTGCTGGGAGAGCTACACGTCACAGCCCAGAAATTGTGCAAGGGCACCGGGAGATGAATCGGGGGAGTGAGACCCCAAATTGAGAAGCACCACAGCTTGGGCAATGGGAATTGGTTATTAGAACCCATAGTGTAAGTGGCCAATGGATTGGCAGGGAAAGACCCCGGGTAGTGTAAAGTGTGTTAATGTCATTTAGAGGATAGTTAGGATTGGAGTCTCCTCGCACCATCTGCATCCACTCACCTGAGGTGACGTAACTCCACACCATGCCATGTTTAATTATTTTTGATGCAAATGTTTGGATTGTGAGACGCATCATGATGTGGGTGTGACATTGTGCTTTGATGTTCCATCTCTTCCTCCTTATGAGGATTGATGATGAATTGATGATGGCAAATTTTGGACAGTGGGGGAGTGGAGACGAATTTGGTGTAGAAGGGAAATAAGGGGAAGACGTGACGGTAGCGACGAATTTGTAAATGTGTAGATTTTGTACATATGGGGTAAGGGCAAGGGTAGTGTAGGTGACAGGGGGGTGACGTACGGTAGAGACGAGCTTTCTCATTTCGCTCTCCGTACGCATTTCGCCTTGCATTGCCTTATTGACGTGTACCCTTGTGACCTTACCCCTCGCTCATTTGTCTTCCCCCTTTTGTCTCCCACATGACCTGTGCGCCATTGGGCGACGAGGGGAGCGTGCGTGAGTCGGCCATTGTGCGCCCGTAACTCCCAGAACCAGCTGTCTGCATCGATGCACCACATTATGGACCACATGTCTGTGGCCGAGCCCCACTGATGGACCCCATGGGTTGGGGCATGGCCCCTCTGCTGGAACCGGCCATGAGGGCCCGAAATCTTGCTGGCGGACCTTGACCACAGGCCACCGATGCCCCACAGGTGAACCACACTAGTCGGCCCTGTGGGCCATAAATAAATAAAAATGGACATGTTGGGTGCATTTCATTTTATGCTCAAATAGGCCGCCAGTAAGAAAATGAAAGGAAATGACAACATCTGGAAGAAGAGATAATAATAGCCAGCAGAGGGAGCTGAAGAGCAAGAGACCACCTGCAGGGTTAGGGGTTGTTGATTTATTGGCGCTGAGGAAGCGCCTTTAGCGATTGACTTCCAGCCAGTGTAACGCTAATTCCTGTCACAGGAATTCTGAGATCATATAAGTGGGCGTGGCAGTTCCTGATTGGTTCGTGTTGGGGAACGCCTTCTCGCTGCCGACGTGACGTAAATTCGCGCACGCGCACTGGTGATTGGCGCTGAGGAAGCGCCTCTAGCGAATGACTTCCAGCCAGTGTAACGCTAATTCCTGTCACAGGAATTCTGAGATCATATAAGTGGGCGTGGCAGTTCCTGATTGGTTCGTGTTGGGGAACGCCTTCTCGCTGCCGACGTGACGTAAATTCGCGCACGCGCACTGGTGAAGCTTACTAGTCTAGTAGGAAGACTAGGTCCCCCTGCACCCCCCGGAGATATACTTCTAATCAGTGTTTCTAGATTGGAAAAAATGTGTAGAAAATGACTAGCTATGGCCCCAAGCTGAAAAAATGTCCCACATACCATTTTTATGCAAATTACTGCTGCCATTATCAAAAAAACGATTTTTGACATATCTCAGCCAATATTGCAGATAATTGAAAAATGAAGGTGTCTAGACCCATGTTTTGAAGGGCATAGATCATGATAGAACTATTCATAACATGATTACATGTGTCTATGGTATACTAGTATGCTAATTAGTGCTTTATTTACAAAATAATCACAGTTTTACGAAATAATAGACTCATATTAAGGTCCGTCTACACAGACGTTAACACAAAGTTTTATTTTTCTAAATATTACAACTGTCAAAATAGTCCTAGCACTCAATGTGACCACTCTTCTCTTGCTTGTTTTAGATAAACATCATTAGCATTAGTGATTCTACACTGAGTCAGTCATCATCATTTTCATCGAAATCGTCAGAGTCAAACTCTTCTTCTCCTTCCTCTTCCTCCTCCTCTTCGTGCTCTCCTGTGTTCAGAAGATCCACCAGTGAGGTTGGTAGGATGGGACCACTGGACCACATTGGTTTCAACAGTCCTTCATCAGTCCTTATCCATCCTTGCTCCTCATAAGGTTTTGGCTTTTCGATGATAGGTTGATCGGCTCTTTTGTACAATGCTACGCGGTGGTTCACACGCTGGATGTGCGGCTTCAGGGCAGACTGGCATGGAGGAAGGCGAGCCAGATCAACCTTGGACTTGGATGTGAGGGTCTTGTCCTCTCCCACCATTTTTCGTAGCAGCTTGGCACGGACAATGTCCACTGATGACTCACGACTCTGGCCGTACATCACACAGGTGAATTTTTCTAACTGCCTCTCCACCTCAGGGTTGGCATCCCAGTTGTCACCCAGTTCACCGAATGCCCTGTGAAACCTGGGATTCTTCTCCAGCTTTTTCAAGGGCCCGACTTTTCCCTTCCCTTTGAAGGCACTGGTGCAGTCTTCTCCGCTGAACACATAGTACCCCAGGAGAGTGGCACAGTAGTCCTCTCCCAGGGATTCTGCCAGCTCAGAGACGTTGACAAGTTGGCGATGCTTCCCTGACCCTGTATCCAGGTACACCGTCAGCTTGATGTTGTGGGCATGGTGGAGCAGGATCAGGAGGATGTCTGTGTCCGGTGTTCTGACTACAGCGTTCTTGTATCCGATGGTAGCAGCATGATGGAGGTACAGAACCACCCTGGTATCAGTCTCTTCCTGGTTGCTGTAGATCGTGGGGAGTTCACGTACCTCGACCTGAAACACAAAAAGGCACCGCATTTCAATCACCAGTCACTGCCAGTTTCAGATCTAGACAAACATCACAGGTAATCACCTTTTTTTCAGGAAAAATTACAAATTGAATCGCCATTCACGAAGGGCTTTCAATTTTACCTTGCCATTCGTTGAGGCAAGTTGGTGGGCCTTCCCCTCCACGATCAGCACAGCCATCTCTGTTCTCTCCAGCCTGGTAGCTGCCTCTTGTCCACTCCACACTTTCAGAAGAAGCTGGCACATCTGCTTTTTGTTGTCGTCATTTGCAAGGAACATTTTGAAGTCATATGGCTTCCTGGTTGCTGGTCCAGCCAGAATGCCGTGCACACTGGTAGTGGTTTTATTCAAGTTGTCCCACTCACAGTGGAATACAAGGTTGCCCTCTCCTGTCACAATTTGTGGTGTACGATAAGTTGAGACTTCATCCAGGACCTTGGCGAGAGCAGTTTCCAACTCCAAGGCGAAATCGTAGCTCTCAGAGTGTCCAAGCCTGTGTAGTATTGTGGTGAGCTGTTTGCTTCAGAACAGGTGCCTTACAGTCACACAGAGGAGAATGTGCTTTGGTAACTTCCATTTTCCATCTGACACTGCACGGCACAGATCTTGTCCAATGGAGAAGACCAGACGCTTCACCTTTTCTGTCTCGATGCCCTCCTTGCCAGTCATTAGCACGCTGAGAAAGCGGACAAGGTCTGGAGGTAGGATGTCTTCAGGATTGAGCTCCATGTCTTCAGCTGTTGGTGGCCATGGTTGGTCTTTACACTCTCTGAAAGCCTGTAGAATACCCTGGCGAAGTTGGAGGGCAACATTTTGGTTCTTGTTTGTGCTTCCGAGTGTGAATGCTCGTGCGAGAGCATTGGAAACTGTTATGTTTGAGCTGTGCACAAGCCAGAAAGAAATGACATCACATTTGTCATGATCAACCTTCGTGAAGTGGATATGCTCCTTGATTGGGTCATTCTGTAGGCGTTTCAGTAGTTTCTCTGACCGATAATTTGAGTTCTCATATCCATTCAGTTTCAGTTCCTCGACATAGAGCAAGCGCAAGGAAGAAAGCTGTAGAACTTTATTCTGCTGGATGACCTGGGTTTGAATGTGTTCCAGTACTGAGTTGAATGCCTTTTCATGGGCGGCTGACATGCAAGCCTGCTCCTTTGGTGCTTCGGCTCTGTGAATCGCACGCTCATAGTTGTAGAATGCTGTGCGGAAAGCTTTAAAACATGGCGGATGGTGTTTGGCCTCACATGCAAAGAGGTCTTTGTTTTTCACCTTTCGATGGAGGCGATAGAGACCCATTTTCTCAGCCCGTGTTTCGATTTGCTCCCATGCATTTTCTTTGTTTTTAAAGGATGGGAAGGTTGTAGGCCTCTCAGTATTGCGATGAGCATCTTTGGTCTCAACTTTCTCACAAAATATACACTCTGGCGGGAAGATGGGTTCAGCAGAACCTCCTGGTTTACGAGGAGAGTGATGCCATGATGAGGTTGATGGCCCTGGTTCTGTATCATCTCCCAGACGATGAAAGTGGCGGACAAAGTGCTTATAACACTTGCTGTGATATCCTACTCTTTCTAGGTCATCAGGAAGAGTTGCCGGGATCTGATCACATACTGATTGCATACGACATGGGGAGTCATGCGGTTGGTTGAGACGTCTATCCCGGATCTTTTGAAGCAGTTGCAGTTTTTCTGAAGCAGATCCTTTAATTTTACGGAGGGGCGTGAAATCCCCATGATCAGACATGGATGGTACATGAAGGATGCATGTAGGAGGAGAGCTTTGGGCTGCAGGTTCTACACTCCGTTTTCTTTTGGGCATGCTTGCTGTCGATGTCTACCATCACTGTTAAATGACAAATAAGAAATCACGAATGATGTTAAAAGTGCCTGTGAAAGGAGGCTCTGAGTTTTCAGTGAGGTAACAGAGGTTCTGAGTCATGTTCTACACTAGGGTACTTTTTAGCTGACTAAACCATGTTTAGTGGCATCAAAAGTGCTAATAGCTAAAACATCTAAATTCTTCCACACTAACGTTAGCTATCTAGGCCAATGAAACATTGTGCTAAGTTACTGTAGCTAGCTCAGCTGTCGTGCCTCTTTCTGGTTCAATTCATATACAGAAGTCAACAGATATGTCTCATGTTTGGCATTAACAAAAGTTTAAGTTACACCGACATTAGGAACATACTGTACATAGATGAGGCTAGCTTTAACGTTAGCTAACATGGTGCTAGCTGGCTCAGCTGTTATTCTGCCTGTTTATGATTTCATGCAGAAACTGAAGTCAAGAGTGTGAGTAACATTATAGTTAGCATCTTACCTGGCTAGATTGGAGGATGAATACCAAGAACAACACACAGATGGAATGGAAGACTGAACTTTCAACTGAGGTATTCAATAACATCAACGTTACCAATTGATACGAGCGCGCGACATTACCAATTGATACGAGCGCGCGAGCGCGCATGTTACATGGATGGAAATGTAAAATGGCAGCTATAGCAGCACTAATTTGGATCTCTAGTCTGTCATTTCTGCACTGTGATTGGATAACATAAAAAAATATGTTTGGGAGTTAACAGCAGGAGTTGGTAGATTTTACGTGGGCTGGGTGAGAAACCTTTAAATAAGCAAGTGAAAATCTCTCGCAATACAAAGTCAATGGTGGGAAGAAAAGTTGAGTGGTACCAATGTTACTGCCAATGTCCCGCCCCTATGCAAGACTCAGGAGCATCTTGTTGACATTTAACCTTGAAAATACCTGGGTTTAGACCCCTTATGTACCATGTTAAGTTATCTGCAGTATTAACGTATCCTTATCATTTGTAAAACTGATTATTTTGTAATTACAGCATTAATATGCATACTAGTATACCATAGACACATGTAATCATGTTATGAATAGTTCTATCATGATCTATGCCCTTCAAAACATGGGTCTAGACACCTTCATTTTTCAATTATCTGCAATATTGGCTGAGATATGTCAAAAATCGTTTTTTTGATAATGGCAGCAGTAATTTGCATAAAAATGGTATGTGGGACATTTTTTCAGCTTGGGGCCATAGCTAGTCATTTTCTACACATTTTTTCCAATCTAGAAACACTGATTAGAAGTATATCTCCGGGGGGTGCAGGGGGACCTAGTCTTCCTACTAGACTATACTCGATCTTACTCGATCCCATATTACATGTACTTTCATTGCATACAAATTATACTTCCTCCTAGAAATTCCATGCCCGAACCTCAGCGCAATCCAAGAGGATTCACTTGTTTTTATTATTAAACATGCATTGAACACTGATGAACTGTGGTGACTGCACCGATTGGTGCTTGAGGGTGCTTGTATTGGTGCGTTTTTAGGTGCTTTCATGGTGCATTGATGCAGAGCAGACTGTCTCCCCCCCAGAAAGAACAATTACAGGTCCTGGGTTAGTTTTGTAAATAAAAGTAGAGTCATTGTAAATAATGCTCCCCACCGTCAATGTATAGTTTGAAGACCATTCCGCAATTCGGTTAACTGTGGGCGTAAGTCTGTTAGGCAGGGTGCAATGGAGCAGCGGGACACATTTATTTATGTTTTAAAACTGTCGCACTCAGGGTCAGGTTAAAAGTAGAGGGAACTACACCTACGTGTCACACGAAATAAAAAGTTGTAGGCCCGGGCCGTGCCTAAGATGAGGAGGGTGCAGTGTTGCGGACATGAGGACTGTATTTTTTTGATTGTGTGTATTATTATTATTGTTATTATTATTCTGCGCCTCCTGCCTCCGGAGCTGTGTAAAAGTCAAAGGGCGTCCCATAATTAGTCCATAAAGCATCCACACCACAGCTAATCATAGAACACCCCTGTTCAACAGTTATATCTTATTATGTGTTTTAGGGTAAGGCTGTGTCTCCCATTAATTGAAATACTCCATTGCACCAGTGAAAGAGATAGATTCCCTTCATTCCCACTCCAAAAACTTCCATTCCCCCTTTTCGTCAATTGCCATTCGCATTGCCAACTGCATTTTGGGCGGTTTTCTCTTCATCCGCCATTGACCACGAGGCAGGGTTGGGGAAGAAAGGCGGGTCCCCACCTCGTCATAGAGGGGAGGAGTGAGTCAGCCCCACTCAACCAACCACGAACAAGGGGTTGGACTTGGAGAGGGTGTGGAAAGAAACATCGAGGAGGTTCGCAAAGGTTGAGGGGTGGGGCCTATATAACCCACGGCAGGGCGTTTCCCAAGGGGCGGAAGGGAGATGATGAGCTTTTACCGAAACTGTGAGAGAAGTCCAGGGTTGAGCTGCAGATCGAGCCACCGAAACTGCGAGAGAAGTCCAGAGTGGAGCTGCAGATCGAGCCACCGAAACTGCGAGAGAAGTCCAGAGTTGAGCTGCAAATCGAGCCCCCGCAACTGCAGCCACAGCAGCGTGAGGCCTGGACGGCAGTTTGGAGCAGGGCCGCGAAGGGGCGGCGGCTGCCCAATGAGTCGATCGGGGCAGGACCAGTTGGACCTCCCTATCCCGCCAGCCATCCATCTCCCGCCAGTCCTATCATCATTCCCCGTGTAAGTGTGCTCGTAGTCTGTCTTTTGTCTTGTCCCTGGGTAGTAACAATAAGTCTGTATAAGCTAGTATTTTCACTGTGTCACCTGCGTCTCATGTGCTTGTAAATAAACGTGACTGATGTCTTTTTGCTTATGTGTGTGAATAGTAAATAAATTTAGTAGTATTTCCAAACCTTTCTTTGCCTTCGTTTTCCTCTTTGCATTCGGTCGCTTTAGAGTTTTCCATATTGGGCAGCCGCGGTGCGATACGGCCAACATTTGGGTGGAATCGGGTTCTAATCGGGGAATAACTGTTCGTTCGCGGCAACACCACCGCTCGGTAAAATAACATCTTTAACCGCGTCCGTAACAATATATATATATATATATATATATTATGTATGTGTATATATATATATATATATATATATATATATATATATATATATATATATATATATATATATATATATATACACACACACATACATACATACATACATACATATATATATATATATATATATATATATATATATATATATTCACCGCAGCTCTGAAACCATCGCAGCTTTGGGACCATCGAAGCTTTGAGACAACCACAGTGGTGACCACGGCAGCTTTGGGCTTTTGCGAAGCGACGCCGCCGGGCGAACACGATTGAGGAAGGGCGGCGGCTGCTCACTCCCGGCCCGGCCATCCTCCCGTGTCCAGGCGAACCTTCCTCCCCTTCCAGTCATCCGTGCCTGGCCTCATCCATCCATTCATGTGAGTCTGACCGTAGTCTGTCTTTTATCTTGTCCAGGGGTTGAGTAAGACTGTTTAGGTAAGTTAATAATTGCTCTGTGTCTTCTGGTCCTTCCATCCTTTCTGTAAATTATTTTATTATCTTTCCTTCTCCTTGGTTCCTTTGATTGTGTAAATATTAGTAATAAATTATATTTGTATTTCCTACCTTTGTTCTTCTTCTTCATGCTCGTCCGGTCGCTTTAGTGATTTCCCCATTGGACACCTGTGGCACGATTCGGCCAACAAATAGGAATCGGGTCTAGTTCTTGTTAATAGTTCGTGCCGCGGTTGCTAAACCGCTCGGCAATTAACATCTGTCCGCGGTCGCGAACGGGGTTGCGCCCCTGCCTCTCCGGAGGGAGCTGTGCAGCGTCAGGACTCACGTCGGTCAGTCACAAACAAGGGGACTAATCCCCCCTTCTTAAGGGTAAGAAGGCCGACGTAGAGATCCGCAACAAATTGGTGCCAGGAGCGAGATTCGGACCTGAAGCGCGCTTAGCGCACTCAAATTATGAGTGGCCCACAATTTTATTTAACATCTTAAATTTAAAATCATGCCATGGATGGTCAATGCGATCGGGTGCCGGTGGGAGAGATAGAAGGGGTAGGAGTGACCCAGGACCCCAGGGAAGAAGTGGGAATGATGGAGGAGGAAAGCAATGAGGATGTGGTTGCAGAGGGTTCAGGCGCACAAGATGGCGCCCTCGCGCACGATGTTGAAGCGGCACCAAATGTCGCCGCGCCCGTGACCGTAGCAGCGCCGCCAATGGACTGGGGCCTATTCATGCTGCAAATGCGGGCCCTCATGGAAGAGAACAGGGGGTTGGGGGGCCAAATGGGGGCAATGAGGGACGAAGCGAGGAGTACCAGTGAACGGTTGGGCAATCAAATCAAGGGATTAAAAACGGACATGGGAAATCAAATCGGGGGGCTAGAAGCTAAATTTGAGGGTTTAGACAACAAATTTGAGGGTTTAGACAACAAATTTGAGGGTTTAGACAACAAATTTGAGGGTTTAGACAATAAATTTGAGGGGCTAGACAATAAATTCGAGGGGATAGACAACAGGTTGGAAGGGCTAGCAGGTAAATTGGGGGGCCAACTGAATGACATGGGTAACCAAATCGGGGAAATGAAAGAGGGGTTAACGGGGTTGGAGAATAGAATGGCAGCCCAGGAGAACCAGATGGAAGGGGTGAAGAATGGGTTAGGGGGGTTAGAAAACACCATGGAAGGCAAATTGAGGGAAATAGGGGAACAATCCACCCGGGAAATTAAACAAATGGGAGATCAGATAGAAGAGGTGAAAATCGGGTTAGAAACTAAATTGGATGCCCAGAGGAATGATTTGGAGCAGATGAGGGTGGCATCTACCAAAGAGATGGGAGAAATGGGGGAGGAGATCAGACGAGGTGTTGGCGAGGAGTTCGCGGGGGTACGCGAGGAGGTAAAGCGAGGTGAGGAGCGTATGGAGAAAGAGGTAAGAAATAGAACGGTTAGGTTACAGGGGGGCATAGAAGATCTAACGAGGGGAGTAGAGTAGCTGACAGTGGGACAAAAGGAATTAGTGGAGCAGGTGGAGAAGAACACTGCGGTAATCATGGGGTTGAAGGCGACACAGAAAGAGATAAAAGGAGACTCGTAGTGACGAAGAGGTAATGTCAGATGGTACATGAGGGGTTGACAAAGAGGTTGGACGAAGTAACAGAAGTAATGGAGACGAAAGGACGGAAGGTGAGGACGCACATACAGATGACTAAGGTGACATTAGAGGAAGAAATTGAGGGGGCGCACCGGGAAATGAAAGAGGTGAAGAAAAAATTAGAGGATGTGGAAGAGGGGGTGAGTGAAATTAAGAAGAGACAGAGGGAAACTAAGAGGGAGATAAAGGAGGAGGTGATGGAATATGTACAAGGTCTGTGCTCAAATCATGATGATGTGCTTACTGACCAAATAAAGAGTTTGCATGTGGTGGAGGAGAAGCGGAGACGAGGTGCCAAGGTGAGTGGCGATATACTCGGAAATGTATATGGTGTGAGCGGAGATTCAGTCGGCTTGGGTGTTGGTTTAGACCCGGGTGTTCGTGAGAGGCCGCTGGGAAGGTGTGCGACAGGTACAGAGTGTGAAGGAGGAGGTGTGCGAGGATGTCCGACTATGGGGTGTGTGAGGAAAAAGTGCGCGCCGAGGAGTGAGTGTGCTGTCGAGAGTGAGTTGGTTGTGGCGCGTGTGCGGGGGGGCACATGGAAGCACGTGATGGGGAGTGTTACAGGGGATGTAACTAAAGAGTGCACACCTGTGGTGAGTGTTACGGAGGACGTAACGGGAGAGTGTGCACAAGAGGATGCGTGAAAAAGGTGTGTAACAGAGGAGTGCATGATTACAGAGTGCGCTGTCAAGAGTAAGGGTGAATGCGCGACCGAGTGTGGTGGTGAGAGTAGTGGGAGTGACACGAAGCATGAGTCGGTTGTGGCAGGTGAGAGGATGTACACCTGGAATGGAAGGATGCACACCTGGAATGGTCGAGCGTGTGTGGGAATGCACGCTTGAGTTGGTAGTGGAGCACATGATTGGGTTTGCGGAGGAGAGCACACCCATGGTTGTCACAGAGGATGTGACCGAGGAGTGGGCGCGAAGAGGTGTGTTGGTGAGGTGTGCGAACGACGAGTGTGTGCTCAGGTGTGCGGTGGTCAGGTGTGTGACGAAGACTATGAGTGTACAGGGGGGGGGGGTGTGTAAGAGAAGGTGCAATGACGGAGAGCATGGAGACAGCTGGATGTGTGAGCAAGGAACGGAACGCGGGGTGTGAGCATGCAAGTGGAGCATCGACGTTAACCGGGTTAGCGGTTAGATCGACTTGTAGCCGAAGCGAGCCCTCGGTTCTTGCCGGGCGTTGTGCGCCACGGGAACCAGCAGGGATCGTAACCACGGCGGTTTCAAAGGAACCGCCGTACGGGATCCACGCCGGGCCTCGCTCCGAACGGTCGCGTCCGTGCTCCGCTAAGTGGAGCGGGCGGCCCGGTCGGAAGGGTCGTCACGGCGACCCCTTGTGGTTGAGGCGTTCCGGCAGGGCGAGATCGGGCCATCGGACGGCTCCGTGCCGAGATGGTGCGTGGAATCTCAGCCCAGGTAAGCCCCCTTCCCTGCACCGAATGCCGGACGAATCCAACCGCCGTCAACAAACCACCCGCATTCATTGCTCGGCTGTGCGAAGCCGAGCTTTGGAAATGAATTGGCGCACCGAGAGGCTCAAGTGAGTAGACGTGTGAGGGTGGTAGCAGTAGCAAATTGGAAAAGCAAAATTTGTGATTAAAATTTTTTTTGATTGGCAGTGATTGGCAAATTTTTGATTGACTGGAATTTGATGAGCAAAATTGATAGTAGAAGCTGCCTGATGTGGTGGGATGGCAAATCCACCATCCCTCACAACGGGGGCAAAGGAGCTATAGTTTTACGGGGTTTGGCAGTGAAAACTAGCCCGGGAGGGTTAGGATAATGATAGGGATCTAGAGAAGGAGGACCATAGGTAACGGTAAGGTAAGTAGCGACATTGGACAGGTAGTGGGGACATAGAGAGTGTAGTTGGATTATAATGACGAGGGAGCGCAATAATGTAAGGGGCGACAGGGAAGCGCGAGTTTTAGCAGGGCACCAGGTAGATCAGATGATGCCGTGTGTGTGAGAGTATTGATATCGAGCAAAATGAGGAATTGCTAGGCAATGCTCGTGAATGGTGCAGTGTGTGTGTGTGTTGAAAGTGTACTCAGCAGCGTATTGTGAGAAGTGTGAGATGAATGATATTGTGTTGAGTGAATGAGCTTGCATGGGGTGCAAGTGACGAACAGGTGTGTGGAACGCTTGGTGGGTATGCCCGAGGTGCAGCCAGGGGGTGTGCCCGTGGTGCAGCCGTTGGGTATGTCCGAGGTGCAGCCGGGGGGTGTGTCCATGGTGCCGCCGGTGCGTGTGTCCATGGTGCCCCGGTGCGTGTGTCCGTGGTGCAGCCGGTGGGTGTGTCCGTGGTGCCGCCGGTGCGTGTGTCCGTGGTGCAGCCGGTGGGTGTGTCCATGGTGCTGCCGGTGCGTGTGTCCATGGTGCAGCCGGTGGGTGTGTCCGTGGTGCAGCTTCTGGGTGCCTGGGGCAATGGTTTGGAGATTCAGAAGTGTATTGTGGAAAGTGTGAGGTGATTGTGAGTTGTATTGAGCGTGGAAGTGTATGGAGCAGTGTATGAGTGAGTAATGGTGATTGAGTGTTGTGTTGAGCAAATGGTCCTGGAGGAAGGAGGGTGCAGGAGGCACCAGGTGTGATGGCACAGGTGTGCAAATACAGCTGTATGGAGAATGGTTGTATGGAATAAATGGTCTGGAATATATGGAGTATGGAATGGATGGTGTGGAGGGAGTATGGTGGAAACTGTGGCGTGGAGTGGTTGGTGTGAAGGCAGTGGATGGGGAGGATGGACCCCATCATGAATACCCGGGCAGGGTAGTTTAAGAGTTAGGTAGAGGGAGTAGGTAAATTGTGGTTGGATATTGGCATCTGTGGTGTGTGTTGGAAGAATGGTGTTTGGATGGGTGCATTAGTGATGTGGAAATGGCTGGGCGTGTGGCCTGTTAGTGTGTGTAGTTAAATGGGCACTCAGCCACTGTTAGGGTGTCGGCCAGGTGAGGACGCAGGTGGGCTCTGGGAGCCGGTAGAGTTGTTGTGGATGGGGCCTGAGGATCCGGAGGATGAACCCGGGTAGCCCAGTGCCAGAGAGGGCACCGAGTGGGGTAAGCGCCAAGGAGGGCCTTCCCCAGTTAGATAGGTTAGGTTAAGGAGCAGGTAAGCTCGGAGGCAACTACAGTGGTGGAGGTGTGCAGGTGGGTAGACCTGCTGGGAGAGCCACATGACCCAGTCCTGAAATTGTGCAAAGGCACAGGGAGTTGAATCGGGGGAGTGGGACCCCAAATTGATGAAGCACCACAGTTTGGTCAATGGGAATTTGGTTCTTAAAACCGCATAGAGTAAGTTGGCCAATGGTTTGGCAGGGAAAGACCCCGGGTAGTGTAAAGTGTATTAAAGTCATTTAGAGGATAGTTAGGATTGAAATCTCCTTGCACCATCTGCATCCACTCACCTGAGGTAACGACGATGCTCCACACCATGCCATGGGTTGTTGTTTTTATTTTTCTGTGCAAATGTTTGGATTGTGGGATGCATCATGACGTGGGTGTGACATTGTGCTTTGTTGTTCCAACTCTCCCTCCTTATGAGGATTGATGATGAATTGATGATGGCAAATTTTGGTCAGAGGGATTGTGGTGACGAATTTGGTGTAGGGGAAATATAGGGAAGACGAGAGAGTGGTGACGAATTTGTAAATGTGTAGGTTTTTGTAAATACGGGGAGGGACAAGTGGGGGTAGTGTAGGTCACATGTGGGGGGCGTACGGTAGGGACGAGCTTTCTCACTTCGCTCTCCGTACGCACCTTGTTCTGCATTACCTGTTTTGATGTGTACCCTTGTGACCTTACCCCTTGCTCACCTGTCTTCTGTTCCCCTGTCTCCCACCCGAGGACTGTGCTCTCTGGGGAGCGTGCAGGAGTCCGCCATTGTGTGCCCGAATCCTTGCAACCAGCTGCCTGCATCCATGCACCACTTATGGACCACATGTCTGTGGCTGAGCACCACTTATGGACCCCACGGGTTGGGGCATGGCCCCTCTGCTGGAACCGGCCATGATGGCCCGAGATCTTGCTGGCGGACCTTGGTAAAATGGCACCTATGCCATACAGGTGAACCACTCATAGTCGGCCCCTGTGGGCCATAAATAAAATGCGGACACGTTGTGCAATGTTCATTTTATTATGTCCAAATAGGCCGCCAGCAAGAAGAACATGAAGAAAGACAACATCAGGAAGAACATTGGCCAGCAGAGGGAGCCGAAGAGCAAGAGTACCAGGGGTTTGTTTTGTTTATTATTGACTGTGGTGACTGTGCACTCTGGTGCGTTTATGGTGCTGTATGGGGCCTTTTGGTGCTTTATGGTGCTGATTATTGGTGCTGGTGCGTCGATGCAATGCAGGCTGTCTCCCACCCCCCCCCCCCCCCAAAAGAACAATCGCAGGTCCTTGGTTGCATTGTGTAAATACAATTAGCGTCATTTGTAAATAATGCTCCCCACCGTTCATGTATAGTTTAAAAACGATTCCGCAATTCGGTTAGCTGTGGGCGTAAATCTGTTAGGCAGGGTGCAATGCAGCAGGGGGACATACTTATTTGTGTTTTAAAACTGTCACACTCAGGGTCAGGTTAATTGTAGAGGGAACTACACCTACGTTTCACACTAAAGTTAAAGTTTTATAGGCCCGAGTACGTGCTTAGAGGATGAGGGTGCAGTGTTGCAGATTTGAGAATCCTGTGTTTTTTTGTATTGTTGTAAGTGTCATGAGAATTGTTTGTAAATATCACCCTCCGTGTGTAAAGGTAACAGGACGTCCTCCTAGTTACTCCATATACATACACGTAGCAAATCATATACCCCTCTTAAATAGTTATCTCCTTATTCTATGTAGTTGAAGGCTCTGTTCCCACTAGTTGACACTGCATTGCATCAAATTGAAATAAGGTAGAATCCCCTGTCTAGAGTGAAGCCTCAATTGCCAACTGCAATTGCCTCCATTGAGCACGCGGTCAGCTCAGAGAAGAAAGGCGTGTCTCCGCCCTCGTCACCAAAGGGTGGAGCCAGGAGAGCCCACGCCGACCAACCAAACACCAGGGGTTTGGCTTGAGAGGGCAGAGAGAGAACGATCGGGGAGGTTCGCGAAGGTTCGAGAGTGTGGTCTATATAACCCGCGGCGGGACGCCCCCACAGGGAGATGAGTCCTTGGAGAGCACGCGATGCACCTGAGGAAGCACGCCTGAGCTTTAAACCACCACAGCTCTGAAACCACCGCAGCTCTGAAACCATCGCAGCTTTGGGACCATCGAAGCTTTGAGACAACCACAGTGGTGACCACGGCAGCTTTGGGCTTCTGCGAAGCGACGCCGCCGGGCGAACACGATTGAGGAAGGGCGGCGGCTGCTCACTCCCGGCCCAGCCATCCTCCCGTGTCCAGGCGAACCTTCCTCCCCTTCCAGTCATCCGTGCCTGGCCTCATCCATCCATTCGTGTGAGTCTGACCGTAGTCTGTCTTTTGTCTTGTCCAGGGGTTGAGTAAGACTGTTTAGGTAAGTTAATAATTGCTCTGTGTCTTCTGGTCCTTCCATCCTTTCTGTAAATTATTTTATTATCTTTCCTTCTCCTTGGTTCCTTTGATTGTGTAAATATTAGTAATAAATTATATTTGTATTTCCTACCTTTGTTCTTCTTCTTCATGCTCGTCCGGTCGCTTTAGTGATTTCCCCATTGGACACCTGTGGCACGATTCGGCCAACGAATAGGAATCGGGTCTAGTTCTTGTTAATAGTTCGTGCCGCGGTTGCTAAACCGCTCGGCAATTAACATCTGTCCGCAGTCGCGAATGGGGTTGCGCCCCTGCCTCTCCGGAGGGAGCTGTGCAGCGTCAGGACTCACGTCGGTCAGTCACAAACAAGGGGACTAATCCCCCCATCTTAAGGGGAAGAAGGCCGATGTAGAGATCCGTAACAATATATATGAGCGTTATATATATATATAGTTGCAGTTTTGAGAACCCCTCACTTGTAAATACTTGTAAATAATTCTTGTAAATAATTCTCTTCATTTAATAAGGTCGCACCCATAGTTAGTCCGCAAGCAACACGTAGGACACCATGGGACTTTAGTTATTTCCTTAATATGTGTTTCAGAAAAGGCTGTGTTCCCAATAGTTGAATCTGCATTGTATTAATTAAATAAGATAGGTCCTTTTCAATTCCATTCATTTTGTAGCTTGACTCTCTCCAAATTCTATTACTCGCCTTTTGTTAGCAGCGTTCGCTGCCTCGCTGAGCTTCCGCCCAAGCGCCGCCTGTAGTGAAATTATACCAAAGTTGAACCCAGGATAGTTACTCGCTTCAGCCACTGAAGGGCGTCTATAAAACCTGGGACGTCCGTGACGCTGGCCACTCCTGTGACATTTACTTTACATGTAGTCTTGAATGGTACGTATATGCTAGACTCGCACATATATGCTAGACTCGCTTGCTTTGACTATTATTATCGGTCTTCTCTGTATGACACCAAGATCCTGATATCTATTGCATGACTGTATTTTTACAGGATGATGCCAGAGATCTAATTGAGATTAAACCTACCTATGGGACAAAGTTGTGGACCTGATTGATTTTTCACAACATTTAATCTCAATTAAGATCTAAGGAAATGGCGGGACACAAGATGATCAATGTACCGACACTCGGCTCCGACCCACAAGCTGAGCAATCGGGCTCGGTGTTCACTCACTGGCTCAAAACGCTGGAGAACCAGTTCGGTGCCCAGGATGCCGTACCCACCGCTGAAACGAAGCTGTCTGTGCTACAGACCAAAGTCGACCACCACGTTTACAGGAGCATCGCTCGATGTACGACGTACGATGCCGCCGTGGCAGAACTAAAGCGACTTTACATTAAGAAACGGAGCGTGGTGTACAACAGGCATCTGCTCGCCACGCGACATCAACAGCCAACCGAGTCGATCGATCACTTCGCTCAGGAGCTGCGGCACCTCCTCACGGACAGCACTCAAGAGGTACGGACACACGAGCAAGTCCAGGACGATCTTGTCCGAGACGCTTTCGTCTCTGGGATCAGCTCTAACAGATCTGAGACTCAGGCTCTTGGAGACAGCTGACCTGACGTTCGCGGAGGCCCTACAGTTCGCCAACGTTTACACTGAGGCCCGGAAACAATCCACCGCTTATGACCACGCACGGGTCGTCGCGGGGACTTCTCAACTCACGCGACCGGAGAGGGCTACCGCCGAGGATACGGGTGCGGGCTCGACTGCGGCCGAGCCCCTGGCCGCTCCCGAGGTGGACTCGGATTCCGGCCTGGCAGCAGCTACAGCAGCCAGGCCCAGGCCTGACCGGAACGCGACGTGTTATTTTTGTGGCAATAGGCAGCATCCCAGGTCAGCGTGTCCGGCTCGGGAAGCCATATGCCATTTGTATTCCACTAAAGGACATTTTGCGAAAGTGTGCAAGAAGACCGCGCAGGGCACACGAGCACGCGCGACCTTGAACGGGCTTATCGCGGAGCCAACGGACCGAGCACAGAACGGGGCGCCTCACCCGGCTTTGATGAGCGATCCTCCTCCTCCTCGCGGGCCCCTGGCTGCACGCACGTCCTTGGTGAGATACACTGGGCCGCCGAAACAAATGGGGCAAACGCGGCCGGCCGCGGAGCGGCCGACCTTGACTGGCGTTCGAACACCTTCCTCAAACAAACAAAAAGTTCCGGCTTTGAAAGCTCCTCCTGTTGAGCAACAAACGCTGCACGTGACACGAGCGCCATCTGACGGCTGTTCGTACGAACTACACGCTCTTGCTCCAGCACGTGAAAGTACAATTGACTGCGGTCTTTTGCACGGGACACGAGCGCCATCTGACGGCAGCTTGTACAAACTACACGCTCTTGCTCCGGCACGACCAACTATGCGTTTGGCATGGGGGCCCTCCGGAGGCTCCTCGAACGACTGGAAAACTGCAGCTGGTGTGGGATCCATGCGTGAGGCGCGATCTTCTCGCTCGGACAGCGCAATACCTGCCGGATCTTCTGGCCTTGATCGGGCCATTATCCCGCTCTTGGTCGAAGGCATTTTTGCACGGGCCCTAATCGACACAGGATCTACGGATAGTTTCATCGATCAGCGGCTGGTGCGTCAACATGGGCGGCCGGTCATCGGGACTACACGACGGATCTTCATGGCCTCCCAAGGACTTCGGCTCAGCACGAAGGGGGAATGTCGATTGAAACTTGTGATAAAGGGACGCATGTTTTCCGATGCACATCTCATGGTCTTGCCTGCATTATGTGCGGACATCCTGTTCGGACACGATTTTCTTAAGCGACATGGACGTTTGGAAATTGAATTCGGTGGGATGGACATGCTTGCTGTGTGTGCACTCGCGAAAATGGAAATTGAGCCTCTTTCGCTGTTCCCCAACCTGACCACTGACTGCACTCCTGTAGCAGTAAAATCACGGCGCTACTCATGAGCGGACGCGCAATTCATTGTGGAAGAAATGGCCCAACTCTTGAAGGACGGTGTTATCGAACCTAGCCGGTCGCCGTGGCAGGCACAGGTCTTAGTGGTGCGAAGTGAGGCCCATCGCCGGCGCATGGTAATCGACTACTCACAGACGGTTAATCGCTTTACACAGCTGGATGCCTACCCCTTACCGGGGATGGACGCGCTCGTACGACTGATGGCCCAGTACTCCGTCTACAGCACTCTCGATCTGCGTAGTGCATATCATCAGATCCCCATCTCTAGGGCTGATCGCATCTATACCGCCTTCGAATCGGGTCAAAGGTTATACCAGTTCACCCAATTACCTTTTGGGGTAACGAACGGGGTCGCCTGTTTTCAGAGGGCTATGGACGACCTCATTACAAAGGAGAACTTGACAGATGTCTTTGTCTATCTGGACAATCTTACGGTTTGTGGGTATGACCAGGAGCATCACGATGCTAATCTGAAGCGCTTCCTCGAGGTCGCGCATAGGTATCGCCTAACCATGAATGAGGCTAAGTGTCGTTACTCTCAATGCACGATAGATCTTCTGGGGTACACCGTGACCCATGGCTCAGTCTCTCCGGATAAGGAGCGTCTGTGACCTTTGCTTGATATGGCCCCGCCCGGCGATCAAGCTTCGCTGAAGCGAGCTCTCGGGCTGTTCGCCCACTATTCGAAGTGGGTGCAAAATTTATCTGCGAAACTCCGCCCCCTCGTGGCCTGTGACACGTTCCCCATGAGCCCGGCGGCCTTGGCGGCCTTCGGGGGCCTTAAGGCCGACATCGCGGGCGCCGCTGTGGTGACGATCGACGAGAGCGAATCTTTCGTCTTGGAAAGTGATGCCTCGGATAATGCGATAGCGGCGACTCTCTCCCAAGGGGGGTGCCCTGTGGCTTTCTTTTCGCGGACTCTCACCTCCGCTGAGCAGAGGCATTCATCTGTCGAAAAGGAAGCGTACGCGATCGACGAGTTGATTCGGCAATGTCGACCGTACTTACTCGGGCGATGCTTCCAAATCATCACGGACCAACAAAGCGTTGCGTTCATGTACGACACCTTACATGCTCAACGTATTAATAATGAGAAAATCACTCGCTGGCGTATCGAACTCGCCGACTTCTGCTACACCATCAAATACTGCCCGGGGAAGGATAACCTGGTCACCGACGCTTCATCGAGGCCGGCTACGTGCGCGGGGATCGTAACTTTGGAGGGGCTGCGCATTTTGCACGACACTATGTGTCATCCAGGGGTGGCGCGTTTCGCTCATTTTGTGCGTAGTGGTAATCTGCCGTACTCGATTGAAGAAATCCGCCGGATCTGCCGAGACTGCGCTATATGTGCGGAACTCAAGCCGCGTTTTTACAACCCTCCCATGGGGACGCTGGTTAGGGCTACTAGACCGTGGGAGAGATTGGCAATGGATTTCAAAGGACCACTGCCGGTGTCGAGCAACTCTCGTTAGCTGCTCACTATCATTGATGAGTACTCGCGATTCCCTTTTACTTATACGTGCGGGGATATGATGGCAGCCACGGTCATACGGTGCCTGCAGAATTTGTTTTCTATGTTTGGGTATCCGGCCTACGTGCATACCGATCGGGGTGCGGTGTTCCTGTCGCAGGAGGTGCGAGGTTATTTGCTCCAAAATAATGTTGCTTAGAGTTACACCACACCGTACAGACCCCAGGCGAATGGGCATAATGAACGCTTCAATGGTATTATATGGAGGGCCGTCATGCTAAGCCTCCGGACCCTCGGCCGGGGTCTCCATAAATGGGTTTGGTCGCTACCTGCGGCCCTGAACTCGATCAGGGCTCTCCTATGTACGGCCACCAACCAGACTCCTCACGAAAGACTGTTCCACCACCCTAGAAGCTCGGGTAGTATCCGATCTTTACCCAGCTGGCTCGCTGAGCCGGGGCCGGCCTATCTCAAATGAGCGGTGTGCACAAGCAAGTACGACCCCTTTGTGGATAAGGTGCAGGTACTCCAGGCTAATCCCGAGCATGCGCGTGTGATGACGGCAGATGGACGCGAGTCCACTGTCTCCGTACGCCATCTCGCCCCTTGTGGGGTCATCGACCCTTGTAGGGATATCGACGAACCGATTTACGAGTCTATGGACTCTATCGAAGCTTCCTCTATGGAACCTTTGCCGTAACCTCTGTCGTCACCTACACCCCTGCCTGAAGGCTCTGAGGTGCCCCCTCCGCCACCTGCCTCCAGCGGCTACTCCGACGCAGGGGACTCCGGGCTTGGGGACGCCGTACCCAGTAGTTTCCGGACACGGGCTGGCAGGGTAGTTCGCCACCCTGACCGCTACGGGTGGACCGACTGACATGGAATGACGTACCCAATCAATTAATGCTGACGCACGCTTGCGATATGCCTAGTGGCAATATAGTTCTAACGGCGGGGAGAATGTAGTGAAATTATACCAAAGTTGAACCTAGGAGAGTTACTCGCTTCAGCCACTGAAGGGCATCTATAAAACCTGGGACGTCCGCGACGCTGGCCACTCCTGTGACATTTACTTTACATGTAGTCTTGAATGGTACGTATATGCTAGACTCGCACATATATGCTAGACTCGCTTGCTTTGACTATTATTATCGGTCTTCTCTGTATGATACCAAGATCCTGATATCTATTGCATGAATATTTTTACAGGATGATGCCAGAGATCTAATTGAGATTAAACCTACCTATGGGACAAAGTTGTGGTCCTGATTGATTTTTCACAACACCGCCATTACGCATGCGGTCTAGCTTGGAGAAGAAGGGGGCGGAGCGCCCAGAACGAGGCGTGGCCCTGTTAGGGGCGGAGCCGGTGAGTCCTCTCTAACCAACCAGGGCTGAGGTGAGTTCACCAGTGGGCGGAGTGCGAGAGTACGCGACTTGATTTCAAAGCGCACTATATAAGCGCAAGCGCGGCACCTTTACACAGAGAAGTGCTGAGAGGAGGAGGTGCTAAGAGAGAGAAGAGAGAGACGTGGGGGTGCTCGCATTGCTGCAATAGGCTGAGGCCCTCTAGACCCCTATTGTTGCCGGTTGCTGAGCTCGTTTGTACCAGATGCGCGAGGAATCATTAAGCTGCGCTGAACACCTGAGAAGCTGAGTAAGGAGGTCACGAGCGGAGAACTGCGCATACGGACTTGCGAAGGAATACCCCACCCCACCCCCCCGCCATATGTAAGGTCCGATCACGCGCCAGCGACACGCAAGCTGCCTCCCATTCTTCAGCCTGGACCGGAGCCGGACCTCAACGCCCTACCATCTGCCTGGACCTTCCTCCCCTACCATCTGCCTGGACCTTCCTCCCCTACCACTACCCTCCCATGTAAGTCTGTCTGTTTGTCCTGGGGTTAAGTAAGACTGTATAGATAAGCTTGCTCGGTGTCCTGCTTCTTCTTCTTCTTGCACATTCTTCCCTTTCGTTTCCTCTTCTTTGTTTGTTGTAATAAATCCTTTGTTCTTCCTTACCTTTTGGTTTCCTCTCCATTCGATCGTCTTCGTCTTTTCTCTCCATTGAACACCTGTGGCACGATCGGAACCGCTCAGGATCGGGTTTAGTCCTTTGTTAATGGCTGGGGCTTCGGATTGCTAAACTGCTTGGCAATTCCCATCTTGTCCGCAGTCCGAGCGGGAGTTATCTCGCTGCTTTGCGGTCGGATTGGCACTCAGGTATTTGGGACTCCATTGACCAATCACCCTGGCCAATCTCGACCGGAAAGGAGCGTTACAATTTCCAGGATTGGGGGACGGCCAGCTTAAAAGACAAGGGGATTAACCCCCCCTTGATAACGGGAGAGCCGACCCCCGAATCCGCAACAATTGGTGTCTGGGAGTGGGATTGGACCCGAACCAAATTTTATATATCTAAAAAAAAAAAAATATTTGGTCGAAATTACGAGCGGCCGAAATTTCATTAAAACATCCAAATTGAGTCGTGCCATGGATAATCAAGGCGATCGGATGCCGGTGGGAGTAGATGAAGAGGGGTTAGAGGCAACCCAGGACCCCAGGGAGGAAGTGGGAGAGATGAAGGAGGAGAACAATGAAGGTGCGGTAGAGGGGGTTTGCAGGCACACAAAATGGCGGCGCCCTGCACATGGCCGCGGCAGCCGAGCCCGCGGCACCAGTGAATCTGGACCTTTTTATGGCGCAAATGATGGGGTATATGGAAAAGATGGCTGACAAATCTACCAGGGAAATTAACATGGGGGAGCAATTGGGAAGCCAAATTGGGGGATTGAGGAAGGAGATGGGAGAAATGAGGGCCGATAGTGAGGGAATGGAAAATAGAATGGGAGAGCAATTGGGAAGCAAATTGGGGGGATTAGGAAACAAAATTGAAGGATTGGGAAACAGAATGGGTGACCGAATAGAAAAAATTGGGAGGGACAAGAACCGCAAGGCGGGCGAGGAGGTCGCATTTGTATGCGACGAGGATTAGAGGAGCGCAGGAAAAGCGAGTTGTAGCAAGGCACAGCCGGGTGGACCGGGATAGAAATCGCGACTCGGGGTGTGAAAAACCCGACGGCCGCCGAATTGGACAGGGCAAATTCATATGCAGAGGCGGAAAAAGAAAAATAATTAATTCAAATTGGAAAAGAAATAGTCGAAATTGAAATTGTAGAGACGGCAGAGAGAGGAATTAAATCGGAGATTGAGATGGAATGCACGCAATGTCTGTATTCGCATTGTGATGCCGTGCTTAACCCCAATGAAAGTTTGCAGGTGCTGGAGCGAGGAAGAAGAAGTGCCAAGGTGAGTCAGGCTGTGTATGGCGTGCGGAGATTTTGCAGGAAAGTGTTTAGCGCCAAAATAATTTTCGCGCTTGGGATTCCAGCATAACCCGGGTGTTTGTGGGAGGTCCGTGGTGCGCTGTGTGAGTGGAAATGGCGCGCATGTGCGAACGGCCCCAGAGCGCGAGTGTGTTACCGAGTGCGAGCGTAAATGCACATCGGAACATGATAGAGAGGGTGAGAGTGACACGGAGTGTGAGTTGGTTGTGGCGAGTGTGCGAGAATGCACACCTGAGTTGGTTGTGGCGAGTGTGCAAGAATGCACACCTGAGTTGTTTGTGGCGAGTATGCGAGGGTGCACACCTGGGTTGGTTGTAGAGCGCGTGATTGGGTGTGCGACTGGGGATTGCACACCCATGGGTAGGTGTGCGCTAAGTGGGTGTGTGCAAGAGTGCACCCCCACGAGTGTTATGGAGTATGTAACGGGGGAGAGGTGTGCAACCGAGGAGTGGTGTGTAACAGAGAGTGCGGTGATAGAGTGCAGGGAAGGTATGGGTTGTATGAGAGGCGTTGGAGCACTGAGGTGTATGAGTAAAGAAAGGAACGCGTGGTGTGAGAATCGAGCATCGACGTAAACCGGGACAGCGTTCAGGCCGATGTTTAGCCGATGCGAGCTCTCGGTCCGTGACGGGCTTTGTGTGCTGCGGGGCCCGGCCGGGATTGTAGCTGGGTCGCTCCTGCACGGAGCGCCGTGCACAATTTGGGGCGGGCTCCGCCCTGCACGGTTGATTCCGCGCTTTGCCAGGCAAAGCGGGCGGCCTGGTTCGAGGGAAAGGAGAAGGGCTCGGAGCAGCGCCCCCTTGTGGTGGTGGCGCTCCGGCTGGGCAAGGCTGGGCCATCGCGCTTGGGAGCGCAAGGCCTTGTGCCGGGATGGTGCTTGGGGTCTTGGCCCGACGAAACCTCCTCCCCTGAATCCGAATGCCGAACGGACCCAACCTGTAGGAGACAAACCACCCGAATTCATTGCTCGGCTTTGCGAAGCCGAGCTTTGATAATGTATTTCCCGCACCAAGAGGCTCAAGCATCGTGGACGATTAATGGTAGCAGTATTGATGGCAAATGGTATACGGTGTAGAGGGATGGTAGATCTACCATCCCTCACATCGTACTTTGGGCACATGAGCTATAGTTTTATGGGGTATGGTGGTGAAAACCTAGCCCGGGAGGGTTAGGTTATTGATAGGGAATCTAGAGATGACCATAGGGGACTATAGAATTAAGTTGTGACATTGTACCTGTAGTGGGGACATAGGTAGATTAGATGGATAATAACGATGTGGAATGTGCATAGTGTAAGGGATGACTGGGAAGCACGAGTAATAGAAGGGCAGTAGTTAGATTAGATGATGCTATGTGTTTGTAGTGAGAGTGATGAAATGAGGAATTGAACGAGAGTATTTGTAGTGAGCATGATGAATGGCATTGCATTGAGTGGATTGACTTGCAAGGTGTGCAAGTGGAGAAGTACAGGTGTATGGAGAATGGTTGTGTGGAATAGATGGTATGGACTAAATAGTATGGAATGGATGGTGTGGAGTGAGAAGTGTGGAATACGTGGAGTGGAGTGTATGGTGCGAGGGAGTGGATGGGGGAAGTATGGACCCCCTTCACGAATACCCGGGGAGGGTAGTTTAAAAGTAGGTAGAGGGAGTAGGTAAATTGTGGTTGGATATTGACATCTGTGGTGCATGTAGTAGAATGAAGTGCTTGGATGGGTGCATTAGTGGAGTAAAATGGCTGGGCGTGTGGCCTGTTATTGAGAAAGATTAAATGGGCAGTCTGCCACTGTTAGGCTGTCGGCCAGGTGAGGCCGCAGGTAGGCTCTGGGAGCCAGTTAGTGTTCAATGGGGCCCGAGGATCGGGAGGACGGACCAGGGTAGCCCGACGCCAGAGAGGGCGGTATTGGGGTGAGGGAGCCAGAGGGCCTTCCCCAGGTTAGGGTGAGGAGCAGGTAAGCTCAGGTGGTGACGTACAGTGGCGGTGGTGTACAGGTGAGCGGACCTGCTGGTGAGACACATGACCCAGCCCCGAAATTGTGCGAGGGCACAGGGGGAAAGAATCGGGGGAGTGAGACTCCAAATTTGGTGAGCGCCACAGTATGTTCAATGGGAATTGGTTTTTAGAACCGCATAGAGTAAAGTGGCCAATGGTTTTGCAGGGAAAGACCCCGGGTAGTGTAAAGTGTGTTTATGTCATTGAGAAGGTAGTTAGGAGAAAATCTCTTCGCACCATCCGCATCCACTCACCCAAGGTGACAGTAATCCACACTATGTTTTTCAGATGTTTGGGAATGGTAAGACGCATCATGACGTGGGGGTGACATTGTGTTTGTGATTCCATCTCTTCCTCCTTAGGAGGGATTGATGATGAATTTGGAACTAGAGGGAGATATGGGGGACGAGACAGTAGAGACGAATTTGTAAATGATGTAAATACGGGGAGGGGCAAGGGGTAGTGTAGGTGACATGGGGGGTGACGAACGGTAGGGACGAGCTTTCTCAGCTCGCTCTCCCGCGCTCTCCATGTTGCATTATCTTGTATTAATGTGTACCCTTGCGCTCTTGCCCGCTGCCTTGCTTGTCCTCCTTCCCCCACTCATGGACTTGTTTTTTTTGGGCCCAGGGGGAGTGCACAGGTGACTGCAGTTGTGTGCCCGCACCTCCGCTGCCTCCGGCCTGCACTGGTACACCACTTATGGACCACACGTTCTGTGGCATAGCACCACATATGGACCCCACGTTTTGGGGCCTGGCACCTCTGCTGGGGACCGGCCACTGTGCCCAGCGGTATCTGGTTGCGGACCACTGTTCTCAAAGTGGCATCCATGGCATGCAGGTGGACCACCGGAGTTGGGCCTGCTGGCCATAAATAAAGAGCGGACACGATCGGTGCACTCTTATTATAAATAGGCAGCAAGCGTGAAGATCAAGATCAACCAGAACCAGCGGCCCAGCAGAGAAGACATCCCATCATCATTGCTTATTATTTTAAAATGTGTGTTTTGTGCATTTTTTGGTGATGGTGCTTTATGGTGCTTTTGGTGCATTTTTATGATTGATGCATGTGAGTGCTTGTGGTATGGTGTATCAGTGCAGTGCAGTGGGGCAATGAGTTTCCTCTTTTCAAAAGTTCTGCTTTTGTCTCCCAAAAGACAGGTCCTGGGTTCAAGTTGTAAATAATCAAAATAGTAGTCTTGTAAATAATGCTCCCCACCGGCTTGATGTGTAGTTTCAAAACCATTCCGCAATTCGGTTAGTCTGTGGGCATGAGTCTGTTAGGTAGAATGCAACGCAGCAGACGGGACATATTTAGTGTTAAAACTGTCGCACTCAGGGTGAGGTTAAAAGTAGAGGGTTACTACACCTGAGTGTCACATTAAGTTAAAGTTTTGTTGGCACGGAACGTGCCTGGAGGAAAGGAGGGTGCAGTGTTGCAGTTTTGAGAACTCCTCACTTGTAAATACTTGTAAATAATTATCTTCATTTAATAAGGTCGCACCCATAGTTAGTCCACAAGCAACACGTAGGACACCATAGGACTTTAGTTATTTCCTTAATATGTGTTTCAGATAAGGCTGTGTTCCCAATAGTTGCATCTGCGTTGTATTAATTAAATAAGATAGGTCCTTTTCAATTCCATTCATTTTGCGGCTTGAATCTCTCCAAATTCTATTACACGCATTTTGTTAGCAGCGTTCGCTGCCTCGCTGAGCTTCCTCCCAAGCGCCGCCATTACGCACGCGGTCAAGCTTGGAGAAGAAGGGGGCGGAGCACCCAGAACGAGGCATGGCCCTGTTAGGGGTGGAGCCAGTGAGCCCTCGCTAACCAACCAGGGCTGAGGTGAGCTCACCAGTGGGCGGAGTGCAAGAGTACGTGGCTTGATTTCAAAGCGCACTATTATATATAAGCGCAAGCGCGGTGCCTTTACACAGAGAAGTGCTGAGAGGTGGAGGTGCTAAGAGAGAGAAGAGAGAGACGTGGGGGTGCTCGCATTGCTGCAATAGGCTGAGGCCCTCTAGACCCCTATTGTTGCCGGTTGTTGAGCTCGTTTGTACCAGATACGCGAGGAATCATTAAGCGGCGCTGAAAACCTGAGAAGCTGAGTAAGGAGGTCACGAGCAGAGATCTGCGCATGCGGACTTGCGAAGGACTACCCCCCCCCCCCCCGCCCCCGCCATATGTAAGGTCCTAACGCGCGCCAGCGACACGCAAGCTGCCTCCCATTCTTCAGCCTGGACTGGAGCCGGACCTCAACACCCTACCATCTGCCTGGACCTTCCTCCCCTACCATCTGCCTGGACCTTCCTCCCCTAGCACTACCCTCCTGTGTAAGTCTGTCTTTTTGTCCTGGGGTTAAGTAAGACTGCATAGATAAGCTTGCTCTGTGTCCTGCTTCTTCTTCTTCTTCTTGTACATTCTTCCCTTTCGTTTCCTCTTCTTTGTTTGTTGTAATAAATCCTTTGTTCTTCCTTACCTTTTGGTTTCCGCTCCATTCGATCCTCTTCGTCCTTTCTCTCCATTGAACACCTGTGGCATGATCGGAACCGCTCAGGATCGGGTTTAGTCCTTTGTTAATGGCCAGGGCTTCGGATTGCTAAACCGCTTTTCAATTCCCATCTTGTACGCAGTCCGAGCGGGAGTTATCTCCCTGCTTTGCGATCAGATTGGCACTCAGGTATTTGGGACTCCATTGACCAATCACCCTGGCCAATCTTGAATGGAAAGGAGCGTTATAATTTCCAGGATTGGGGGACGGCCAGCTTAAAAGACAAGGGGATTAACCCCCCCTTGATAAGGGGAGAGCCGACCCCCGAATCCGCAACAATATATATATATATATATATATATATATATATATATATATATATATACATATATGTATGTATGTATGTATGTATGTATGTATGTGTGTGTGTGTGTATGTATGTATGTATGTATGTATGTATATATATGTATGTATGTATGTATATATATATATGTATATATATATATATATATATATATATATATATATATATATATATATACATATATATATATATATATATATATATATATATATATATATATATATATATAGCAGTAAAGTATGTTTGTTTGTCCTCTTATAACTCGAGAACTACTCATCGCAGAGAAAGACCAAAGGAATATTCGGAATCAGTACGTCTCAGAGCAACTACAGCACACCTTAAATTTTTAAAAACTTCGGGTTTTAAAATTAGCGTTTTTTTTTTTTTTTTTTTTTGTGTATACAAGATCGAGGCTCGTGAAAGAGCGAACATTAATCACACAGAAAGACAAACCGACACATAAAACATATAACATCGGGAGCGGTAGACAAGATGGGGAGAGAGAGGGAAGGACACAAACACAACATTTGAGAGCAGGGACCGAGAGACATGGAGACATCGAGAGATCTGAGAGAGGGCGAGGGCTTTGGGGGGGGGGGCATGGGAAGGGGGCGGTGGGAGAGGTATAAAACATATGGACACTGCCAGGACTTCCAGGAAAGAAGTTGGAATTTCAAACAAGGTGGATCTGGGGTGAATTAGCGGGGGTAGAAAAGATCAAGGTTTTGGATGGGGGAAGATAAGAGATGGTGGTGAACAGCTGTTTTAAAGACCTGGAGGGAGGAGTGGGATTGAAGGGAGTGAGGGAGTTTGTTCCAGAGGTGGGAGAAAAGAGGAATGAAAGAGTGAAGGTGAGCAGAGAGCCGAGATTTCGGCAGTTTAACCATCAGAGGGTTGCTGGCAGATCTTGTGCGACCTGTAGGAATATTTGGGGGACAGAGCACAGAGAGAGCTGGGGGTGCAAGGCCAGAGAGGAGTCGGTAGAAGACAGAAAGACCACCTACCTGCCTGCGGTGAGTGAGTGAAAGGCCCTCAGAGATAGCTTCATCGCGGGAGATTCCAATAATTCTGAAAGCTTTGGTTTCAACAGCGTGAAGCCGAGCTAGGTGTGAGGCAGGAGCACCGGCCCATAGGGGAGAACAGTATTCCATTGAGCTGCGGATGAAAGCCTTGTATGTGGTGAGGAGCTCAGGTGTGCCGAGGAAGGACTTCGCACGACGGAGGATGCCCAGTCCGCGACTGGCTTTGGAGGCCAGCTTGGAAATGTGGTTTTCCCAAGAAAGATCATGGCAGATAGTGAGACCCAAAATCTTGAGCAACAGAACTTATTGGAGAGGATTGTTGAGAAAGTAGATGGGAGGGTTGTCCAGTCGATCTTTTCGGAGAGACATAGTAAGAGTGTGAGATTTGTCAGGATTGAAAGACATGTTCCACTTGTTTGACCAGTCTGTGATTTTGTCCAGGTCTTCAGAGAGTGAGGAGGCAGCAGACTGCCGATCTGAGGGAAGAGGAATGGAGCGGCAGAGAGTGGAGTCATCAGCAAAGAGATAGAGAGGATTTTCGAGAGAGTCAGAGAGATCATTGATGAAGACCAGAAAAAGCACGGGGCCCAGAACACTGCCTTGGGGAACTCCAGCCTGAACAGGAAGAGGAGATGAGAGAAACCCATTCAGGGCCACACGTTGACGACGACTAGAGAGGAAGTCCGCCAGCCATGCGTGGAGATTTCCATGGATACCAAAGGAGGAGAGTTTGTTGAGCAGAGCGGGGTGCCAGACCGTGTCGAAGGCACGTGATATGTCGAGGGAGACAGCTCTAATTTCCTGTTTGGCATTGAGGACCTCCATCCATTGTTGAGACAGCAGAAGCAGCATGTCCAGAGTAGAGTGACCTGGTCTGAAACCAAATTGATGATCAGAGATCAAGCCATTGGAGAAGAGGAAAGATTTCATATCCGAAGCAATGATGGATTCCATGACTTTGCTGATAATTGGGAGAAGGCTGATTGGTCTGTAGTTGCTAGGATCTGTTTTTGCACCTTTTTTTGTGCAAAGCGGTGATGTTGGCTGATTTCCAAGCAGATGGCAGTTGACCTTGAGCAAAAGAGAGGGTGAAGAGAACAGAGAGAGGGTGAGATAGAGAAGCAGAGCAGGATTTTAGGACCCGTGGGCTGATGCTGTCGGGTCCAGTTGCAGAATCAGAGTCGAGGGTTGACAGAAACTTTTCCACCTTGTCAGGAGGAAAGGACACGGAGTCCAGGAGCAGCAGGGTACGACTGGGTATGGTGGGTACAGAGAGGGATGGGTTTGGGACACAAGATTTAGAGGCAAACACAGACTTGAGGCATTCAGCTTTTTCACGTGCGGAGTCAGCTGTGTAGCCGTTTGAGGTAAGGGAGGGGATGGAGGGGGAACAAACACCAGAAACGGATTTGACCAGACGCCACCAGGATTTGGAAGAGGGAGACAGATAAGAGAGTTCGGTCTTGAGAACGGAGAGATGTTGTTTCCTGGCTCTCCTGAGGGTGGACACACACTTGTTTCGGGCTTTGTGAAAGGAAATGAGATTTCCTTCTGTTGGATTTGCTTTCCAGGAGACGAAGGCAAGTTGTTTCTGGGCAACAGCCTCACCACAAGATTCCGTGTACCATGGACGGGAGGAAGGGTATGACAACTGAAGACGAGATGGGATAAATCTGTGCATGAGAGAGAGTAATTTACTTTGGAAGAATTCCCAGGATGAGTTGATGTCAGAGGTGGTAGAGATGGGAGACCAGTCCAGATGATTGATGGCTGCTTGAAGACCGTGCCAGTTGGCCTGAGTGAAATGCCAGACTCGTCGACGCTGAGCAGGCTCCCTGAGGATGGTCAGAGAGATGTCCACTTTAACAAGGACATGATCAGATGATCCGATCGGAGCAGAAGAGGAGCAGCAGACATTTTCAGGGAAGTTAGTCATAACCAAGTCCAGAAGAGAAGATGTTCCGTTGACTGAGATCCGGGTCGGGAAATTGACAGATTGTGTCAGTCCCAGTGAGTCGCAGAAGTCCTTTGCTGAGGAGCCATGGCTGGTGAGAGAGGTACCCACACCCAGCCAACTGGCATGATGACAGTTGAAATCACCACATATGAGGAAGAGAGAGTTGGGATGAGTAGATAGAAGTTGGTCCATATCATCAGCGCAGAAGTATCCAGGGGAGGAGGAGGGGAGGGCGCTAATACTGTGCTAATACTTCTGCAGCGCAGAAGTATTAGCGCAGAAGTGCTAGCAGAAGAGGGAGGGATTCGAAGGGAGGGAGCGCAGCGCTCCCTCTAGCGCTTCGCAGCGCCAGCGCTTCTGTTAGCATAATTAGTGTATTTCGGAACGTTAATTTTTCAACTTCATTATTCGGAATCAGTACGTCCCAGAGAAACTTCGTAATGTTAATTTTTCAACTTCATCCGATTGACATGGGACCAACGGCATGTGACAGAGAGTGAAACATACATGCTACATTTATTTGACGACAATGAGTTCCGACTTCCGGGTTCGTGCCGCCAACCCTGTTAGGCGCCTCTTGCGGCACACAGGGAATTACCAGTGAACTGGTACTCAATTTGCCGACCTCGGTAGGATGACAGGCTGAGTCAACCCCCCTGGTGTTAAGGGGGAGGAGGAGGGGAGGGAGAAGAGGAGGGGAGGGGAACGGGCGGGAGGGGGGAGGGGGAGGGGGGAGGGGTGAGGGAAGGGGGGAGGGGGAGGGGAAGGGGGGGGAGGGGAAGGGGGAGGGGGGAGGGGCCCTTCTTCCCCCAGGCACCCCCACACCCTCCCCTCCCCCCCTTCCCCTCCCCCCTCCCCCCTTCCCCCTCCCCCCTGTTCCCCTCCCCTCCTCTTCCCCCTCCCCTCCTCCTCCCCTGCCCAGCAATGCCGGGTACTTCTGCTAGTATATATATATATATATATATATATATATATATACACATACATTGTTACGGATCTGGGGTCGGCGCTCCCCTTACCAAGGGGGGGGGGGTCAATCCCCTTGTCTTGTACACTGGCAGATTCCCCAGTCCTGGTACTTGTAATGCTCCTTTGCGGGGGATTGATCAGGGTTATTGGTCCAGGTATTAGCCCGAATACCTTTATCAATCCCTCCGCAAAACAGGGAGACAAGTACCGCTCAAATCCCGGGCAAGATGGTATTTTGCCGAGCGGTTTATCAGTCCGGAATCCGAACCGTGTGCAATTACTAACCTGATTGTAAAGTGGTTCGGCCAAAAATCGTGCCACAGGTACTCAATTGACAGAAGGAACGAAAGCGATCGAATGAGAGAGAAACCAAAGTAAAGGGAGAACAGATATTTATTATTATTTACACAAAACCCAAAGAAGAAGAACGAAGTTATTTACAGAAGAAGAAGAAACACAGTGCAATCCTTAGCTTATACAGTCTTACTTATACCCAGACAGGACAACACAAACAGACTCACACGAATAGGGAATTGCAGGTAGGATTGGCTGGAGGGAGAAGAAGGTGGGACCACAGGGTTGGAGGGATGACGTTCGATTCCGTACAGGACGGCAGGACTAGAGGCGAGCAGCTGCAGACTCTCCGCGCTCGGGTCCACACAGCAAGGTTTGCTTGAAGCAGCACGTCAGAGCTGCACGCGGCTGGGGGCTGTTTGAAGCAGCTTGAGAAGTTAGGAGAAAGTAGAAAGTAGTTCGGAGAAAATGCTCTCCCCTTATCAAGGGGGGCTCGTACCTCTCGCAAGCGCCTTCCTCCTCAGAACCCAACTCGGTCAATGCACCTCCCTCCACGTATCTCTCCGTGCGTGCTCCCTCACTCATCTGCATAAGCAGTCCCTCATTCACCCTTTTATGGCCCTCCCCGAGATCAAGCCGCTGGCTACAAGGGCACGCCTACCGGGTCGCTCACCGCAGGGCCGATTGGTTGGTACGGGCTCTTCCTGGCTCCGCCCACGATGAAGAGGGGTGGGCCACGCCATTCTTCTCCGAGCTGACCACGTGCGTAATGGAGGCGAATGCTGTTGGAAATGTAGGCAACGCTGCTGGCAATGTAGTTTCGGGGCTATTGAAAAGGGGATCTATCTCATTTGATTTGGTGCAATGTAAGATCGACTATTGGACACACAGCCTTATCTGGATCACAGAATAACGATATAACTATGGAGACGGTCCTATGGTGGCCTTCGTGGTGTTCATGGACTAACTAAGGTGCACTCATTTCAATTAACAGCCAATTAAAGGGGAAATGTACACAGGGGTTATTTATAAGGAATTTTAATACTAAATTTGATAAAGTGAAGGTTCTAAAAACTGCAACAATATATATATATATGTATATATATATATATATATATATATATATATATATATATATATATATATATATATATATATATATATATATGATTTTTGACTTATGAGGGAAAAGATGAGTTTGCAGGTTGACAAAGGATGTGGATATCATAGCTACTGAGTGACCGATTGATTAAATAAGGACCTTCTTATTTAATTGCATGCCTGTTTGAAGTTTTAACATGACTTATTAAGTCTCATGTTACTATTGTGTCAATTTGCAATATGGTATGATAACCCTTGCATCAACTGGCAGAATACTCAGGTACTGTGAAAACAATAATGTTAAAGATGATTGAATTACAGATAACATGCAGATTTGGAATTTGATGTGCTTGCAAAACTCAGGTATTTCTAAGTTTGATATTTAAAAGTTTGAATTAGTAAATATATATAATGTTTTTGCAGTTACATTCACATGAAGTGAATGACTTTACATGTAATTGGGAGAATCTTGGCGTCGCAGAGTCTAGAAGAACATATCTTCTTCATTAAGGAGATTTTAATATGCATTCCTTAATCAGCGGGATATCCCGCTGCTCAATATTTCACTCGACCAATCACATTGTATTCCTCGATCTTTGCTCCCTCCCATCTACACTTTGCCTAACCAATCCTACTGCTCTCCTCCCCTTTCTTTGCTCCTCCCTCTCTACTTTCTCCTCCCACTTCAACTTGTATAAAGATCAGAACTGACGTCCAAATATTTAGGATTATCACTGGGATTGTAAAATGTTGGTTTGTTGTACTTAGGATTTTCACTGGGTTTGTAATGTTGTAAATGTTGTACTTAGGATACTTCACTTGGCTGGTCGATTCTGTATGTTTACACTGTATGTTGACTGTATACTGTGCATGCTACTGTTATTTGGTGTATCCTTATAATGTTTCCTCTGATGTACATCTCTACTGTACCAGGATTTTCACTTGGGACTTTCTGTGAATCTTGCAATGTGCTTTTGTGAATTGTCGTATGCTCTTCTTGGTTTGATAAAGGTTATTGTTCCTTGCTGTGTATTTCCTTGTAAACAAAAGTGTTTATCCTCCTCGGGAATTAAAATTTGTGATTCTTCTTCTGACAAAAGTTTATGGACATTGAATTTCTTGATTCATCTATTACATACTGTCTAAAAAATATATTCATCAAATGGCGACCGTTACACCTTGCTAACTCTGAGACGACCTGGAAAACAGAGACTGGAGCACAAACTGTCCTCTCCTCTGGCTCCTTGTCACTTTTAATGTATCTAATGAACTGATTACAGATTTTGATTCCCGAGTATTATGGTCACAGGGTGTTGTATTGTGTTAACTATTTGTATCATCTGTCTGTCTGTCTGTTCTTGCATAAATTTGCTGCAGGTTGAAATCTCAGTTGGATGTTTCAGTGTGGTGTGCGATTTGGTGTGTGAGTTGGTTGCTTATTTGGTTGGTGGGTATACCGGACGGTTGATCGCGTGAAATACCCCAGGTGTGTTTGGTCAAAATTAGATTTTGACAGGTTAAACACAGGTGTCCGCATTTGTAGCGGTGGTTTTCACTGTTTTCACTCACTTAAGCAGTGGTGAACAGTTATTTGTTGTTGTGTGCTTCTTGCTGTAGCCCTAGCCTGAGTGCGTAGGGTGCAGTGATTTGACATTTTGGTCAAGTGTATTGTACATTGAAAAGGGAGGACTGTGTATTTGTGTTTTCCTTGTATTTTGTCATGAGCTCAAGCGATTGTGTGCATGTCTTGAAGTATCAAGAGTGAGTTTTGGTGTGTGGCAGGGTGTGTGCTTTGCAATGGTGTGTCAGAGATATGGGTGAAAATATTGTGTTTGCAGGTGTGCGTGAAATGCATGCAGTGTGATAATTTTTTAGAAACAGGTGCACCTGTTAAAATTAGGCTGTGTGCAACTTGGGTGTGAATGTAAAATGCTTTGTTGGTGTTTTACAGACAGGCTGAGAACTAACATTCACTCGAATGGTGGTAGAAGCTGACCTTCATATAAATGAATGTATTTATGACAAAAGTATGCACATGAGTGATATCACTTACAGAAATGGACGAGCATTTTTGATCTGGCAGACATTCTGAGTGACGATTAAGAGATGTTTTATGATCAATGTTAAAGATGCAAGCCTTTCTGTGTCATTTGCATGGGGACCTTTTGTTCAATATAGATATCTAGGATTATTGCATGACAAAATGATGGAAATTTAATGAACAGGCTAAATTTGCATACATAATTTGTGAATGGGAGAGATAACACAAAATTACGATGTTGTTCTTGTAAATTCCTGCATGTTTTATGTGCCTTGAAGGAACAGGTGGATTCAACAATGCAGGTCCAGGCTCAGGAAAACAGATTTGGTTGGTACATATATTTTTTATTGAAAGGTGAAAAGTATATATTGGTTTGGAATGCTGTCAAAATGATGGGCTGAACTGATTGGATCTGCTTGGTGTTAATTTAAGGGCTGTTCCGATTATCTTTGTTGAGCACCAAAATCTGTCTATCAAATTTTGTCCGTGTCCATCACTAAGCTTTTGAGACATGCTTCACATTTAATGAAAGACACTAATTAAGCACTTTTTGGAAAGGCAATGGCAAACCACCCAATGTCATACACGATATTTCCAGCACGATTGTGGATTTGAGAATGCAAGTAACTGCTAATCTTGCCTGTCCTGTGTGCAAAATGTCGGACAGTGTTGAACAAATTAATACAGTAAAGATTATCATGACGTTTTTTTTAAATCCCAAAATCATAATGACAGGGTTGATGGATTGAAGCGGTGTGTGTTTCATGAACCAATGATGTTGTTCGTTGTTAATGGACAAGCTAGCGACGAGTGTTTGTGAGTGACAACCACCCTCTGATAGAGGCTCATATAAAGGGGATACTTATTGATGCGGCACCCTTACAATAGCTATTTAATGGCGAGGGTTGTGGTTTGACTCGATTTTGTGAAATTAACATTCTTTGAACAAGTTAAATGGTAAAATAATGGAAAAAATATATAATTATTTAAATTGGCCCCAGAGTGAGAACTCTGGGTATAGTTCTCAAGTCACTCTGGGTTGTGACTTGAATAATGAATTGGAGTTGTGACATGGAGTAGACAAATGGGAGGTTGCGATGTTGGTACCATGGATTCTATGAGACAAAGTACAGACAAATTTTTATTTCACTTCTAAAAAAAATAAAATAAAATGTTGTGGACATGGACCTGGGTTTTTTTTTTTTTTAAATTGTGGACAAAAGTGGGTGTGTTATTCAACCTTTTGGTAAGGATGTAAGGTAAAATTGAGTTATGGAATTAATTGCTTTAATGAATAATTAATCTTTCAGCATGCATAGGGTGACAAGACATGGGATTTTAATAGGATTTGTAATGGGATTTTAATGGGATAAATATATAAGATATTTGTTTTTTTGTCAAGAAAAAGTGACAATTAGCTGAGGAGTGACCGAGGGCCAAACTTTAACTTTTGACAGCAGACAAATTGTGTTCTGACAGCAAAAGACTTCCAAATAATATTTATGGCTGGATTGCTTCAAGAGAAATGACATGCTATTTATTTTAATAACTGAAGGAATTATAAAATTGCTATGAGATGAAATTATATTTTAGGTGTTGGTGTAACAGTAATTACCTAGAAAAATATATCTGAAGACTTACGGACATAATTTAGGCAAAATATGGCAGAATAGTTGTTGATAGTTTAGGCACATTTCAGAATGCTTGTTGATTTAAATTTCAAAGTCAAATTTTTACACCTTCAAGACTTCATAGCTACACTTACTTTCGGAGACTCATATAGGAATCTTGGACAAATGGAAGTTGAAGGAAATAAGAAATGGGGATCACATGATTTCACTCATATCTAATGGGACTTTATAATATTAATCTTTCTGTGTCACTAATAAAGCACAGAACATAAACAAAAATTGTTTTTAAAGGAATATAGTACTGATGAAATCTCCATGTTTTCCACATATAGTTTTGTTGAAAAACAGATGAAGATGAACAATTGACGATTATTGGAAAAGTTCGATCGGTCTAACTGTGGAACGTGTTATTAAATCAAAGGTAGAGGTTACAAAGAAACGAGGTGTTACTCGGAAACAACAATAGACAGCTAAGCAAAATGAGTGTAAAGACGTTGACCAACCAAGATGTTGCATATCTTTATTGATGTTGTGACTTTGTTTGTTTCATTTATTAAATGAAATTTTTCAATTGGATGTTAAAGCAACGAAGAGTTTTATGGGATTATAAGGTCATATCGTGACATCATGGAAAAGCTAATGTTAATTGTGGGATGTCAGAGGTAATGGTGTAGTTTAATGTTCACACTGTTTGGGAAAATAATGCTCGATGCAACATGATCCTAAAAAGAACCCATCTCTACATCTAAGGATCAGGGAGGGAAGGAATGGAAAATTTGAGGTATTAAAGTTACGAAACTCAAAATATCCAGGTTTGGATGTGCATTCATTAAAAAAAATAAAAAATTTGAGTCATTCATTGGTTTGATGATAATCCTAGGAATAATATTGCTAATAGTTTGTCTGAAGGCTTTGATAAATATTTGTCTGAAGCAAACAGCGACTTATAAGATGACAGAAGTGTGGGGTATTTGGCATCGCCAGGCTAGCTTATTGGTTTAGGAATGTTTAGAGGTCATTACAATGTGATAATTACTTGTGTGTAAAATTTTCATTTGTGAAATTTCATGAACAGATATGTGACATGGCTCTAATTTGAGTGTGTATGAGAAAATTTGTTGCAGGATTCGTGGAATGTTCAAGGTCAGACATGATCGTTGGAGAACTTACAGTAAATTTGGGAAAAAGAAGTGAATTTCCATAAAATTTTCACAAAAGATTTTCATAGGAAGGAAGAGAATAAACTTGAATTGGAAATTCTGGAAAATGAAATTAAAAGACCCGGTATTGGACTAAATTATTGGATAAAGTTCAAGAAATCCCATACTTGCAAAATGTACACATGTGTTTAGGGGGTCTAGCAAAATGTACAGTTCTATTCATGGGGAATAGAAGTGAAAGACAATTTTCGGAACAATTTATTTACCAGTTAATGGGAATGCTATGAAAGTCGCATGAAATTTAATGATAACATCACTCTCACACGGAAGTCATAGGATGATCACGTGGGCTTTTGGATAATTGGCATTGCTTATCTGGCATGTTGAAGCTGAAGGGAAAGGTGTATGCTGCATGTGTGAGAAGTGTTATGATTTATGGGAGCGAGACATGGGTAATGAACGTAGAGCAGCAACAAAGGCTGGAAAGGGTGGAAATGCAAATGGTTCGGTGGATGTGCGGAGTATCGTTGAGAGAGAGGAAGACAAATGATGAATTGTGAAAGATGATGGGAATAGAGCCTGTGATTGATGCTGTGAAGAGGAACAGGTTGAGATGGTTTGGTCACGTGTTGAGGAAGGATGAAAGTGACTGGTTGAGAAAAGTGATGGAAATGAATGTAGAAGGAAGTAGAGGACGGGGAAGACCGAGAAATACTTGGCTAAAAATGGTGGAAGAAGAAATGCTGGCAAGGGGGTTAACAAGGAGAGATGCAGAAAATAGGGCAAAATGGAGAAGATGGTCATGGGGAGCGCAAGGCTAACCCCTGCTCTAGCAGGGAAAATGGCCTTAAAATGCATGTTGTTGTTGTTGTTGTTGTTGTTATCTGGCATGTGAAAATATGTGTTATTGAGCTTGGCGTAAAATTTTGTGGAGAATTGACCAAGGAAGGTAAAAGGGAGCTGCACATTTTAATAAATGATAGACCAGATTGGAAAACACTGGATAATATATTGTGGGACAAAATCGTTGGTCTAAATGTTAACATTGTGTGTGGTTCTAAAAATTAATAGGCAAATATTGATGAGCAGACTTTAAAAAATGACACCAACCCTGATATGGGAAAATAATAGAACAGAAAATTGGCAAAATTGATAAAGACTATGTATTATTATGATGTTGTGTAAGTACTAATGGTTTGTGGTCACAAATTCAAAGGAAATGGAAGTTATGTCTTTGGGAAGTTTGCAAAATTTGTGAGGGATCGTGCATGGGTTCAGGAAAGCATTTTTTCAGTTTAATGGAAGTTGGATTTTGTAAAATATACACAGACATATGTGGGTACAGACATATATTAGGGGTAAATTGACAATTTTCTGATTGGATTAAGATATGAACATATATATGGTTTAATGTAACCACAGTATAAAATAATATACAGATTTGGGACATTTTGTAAACTTTTTGAATAATGAGAAAAGTCATAAAATTCATTTTATTTAGTGAATGGAAAATATTTGGGTTACAAGTGAAGAAGCATGGTTAAAATTACGATCTAGTGATGGCATGGACCTTACAAAACAAAGGGTTATGAAAATGGTCAATCATTAGTACTGTACGTTTTATTGCAATAGATATTGTTACGCAACCGTGATTAACACCACAGTTACGGATGGCCGATTGCGAGACTTTACACTCCCGAGGCGAAAACTCAATGGCGGATTCAAACTCAACACAAAGTTAAACGCGCGGAAGGGCAGACACAGCAAGCTCCGCAGCCCTATCTATTAAAATGAAACACCCAGGAAAACTGCGTTCAGATATATACAGAAAATAATATAAGGATTTATTATTTATAAGTAAAGACAGTGAAAAAGCCCGCGCCGGTAATACTAATAACTCGAATAAGCCTAAATTGGGATCCCACACACAACAGATATCAAACACGATACGAGGGAGGTGAATACGAAAATAACACGTCTTTTAGTTTTATGCAAAGTGTATTCGCGGGTACGGCCTTATCTCGTCCTTGTCGTCTTGGTGACCGCCGTCCAACACCCGGCTCCTTTCGTCCCGCGGCACGCCTCACTCCAAGTTCCACGGCCCCGCGGCCCTCTCCGTCCGCCTCCAAGCACCACCAGGCCTCGTCGGTTCAACGGCCCACCCACACCACGAGCTCCTTTGCTCCAACGGTCCAACGCAGGGCTGCACAAAGCAAACGAACTCCACTTGACTCGACTCGACTCTCTTCGGGAGTGCTGGCAGCCAAGTGCCTAGTGCCAACTGCCAACTGCTGAGTGCCAACTGCCAACTCCAACGAACTCTCCCTCAAATGGCGTCCGACCGTCGATAATATCTCTCGCCGATGACGTCACATTGGCGCACTCCTCAGCCAATAATAGCCTCCCAACTCGCCGGCTCGCCCAGGTCACGCCCTCTGCGGCATCGCTCCATTCTCCCGTCCCCGACCCCGCGGTCCTTGTGTTATAACACGTGCCAGGCGAGGTTTGTAGGCCTTCGAGGTGTAAACGGTGGCGGCCAATTGTGGCGGTGTTTTTGGCCTGGTTTCCTGTCCATTTGTTCCGAAGTCATTGTCAGGGAAAGGAATTATTTAATGTTGCGCTAAGGACCTAACTAATGTTTATGTGGTTTGCAGTGCCATAATGGACAAAGGTTTGACTACTAGGTGAAACTCACAGGGGCGTTACCTTTAATCCCTCACTATTTAACACTCGAACCTCCAGGTAGATCCACAATCATACATCTTCCCCCGACAAACGCCTAAACATCAAGAACTTATTACATGTAGAGTCCCTGTCACAACAGCCGAATACCTACCTATTCAGATCTACCTAGCTCTAGATGTTGCTCTACCAAATTCATAACACAGCCCCCCCCACCCCCCCTGGAACCGTAGCTCCTGCAAGGTTCACCGCAGGTGCTACCATTCCAGCCTTAACACTTACTGTCACACACTTAATTAACCTATGAAATAAATCAGGAAGGGCTGTGGGAAGTGAGTCGGACTACCTACCTACACTTCCTTAACATGCTGAACCCCTTAACCATCATGCAAGTATGTACATTTTCTTCGTTGTTCCTGTGGAGGGAGGAAACAAACAACACACAACACTAACTTAACCACAAAACTTAACCATCTTTCCAAAACTCAAAACTCTAACCTTTGTACATACCCCGGTCTACAGACCGCGTCCCCCGGTGGATGCCACAAGACACAACCTTACCTGTGGGGCCATCCCCAATGCATCCCCCTAAATTTCCACGGGCCCTGTCCAGATGTTACAGGTGAGTGACACGGCTCGGTGGATTTCGCCCACATTCATGCAACACAGACCCCTTAACCACTCATTCTCATTCCATAGGTCATCAAGGCATTTCAAAAATCAACAAAGCACTTATTTCAATACACCCCCTGCAGGACCATGGCATTGATGTCATTCACGTGTGTGTGCATTCCTCAACTAGGCAGCGGGGAGGTACCGCACAAAAAGATGGTGGGGGCGCATCAGGCTGTGGTGCCTGCAGTCCCAAAAACTAGTCAACCGACTTACAAGTTCATTGCCCCCCCCCCCCTTTTACCTCTTGGCCCCGTGACAGCCCAACAGCCCCTTTCCGCCGTTACCTCGCCGGTGAGGGTCTCCACACACACCAGGCTCCTTTGCCTCCTGCTTTCGCGCAGCAACACGGGTCACCGGGGGACTTCCTCACCCCGCGGCGCCCAACCAGACCCTCCACCGACGAGCTCCAATTTCCAGTTACCACCGGCTGCCAGGGGTAATTGCCGCAGAGGGGGGCCCGCAGGCATCGCTCCTCAGAGCTTGCTCTGTACCTGCGGACACACACACCTTCCCCACCCACAAGACCCCAAAACACACTTCCTCCCCCGCTGCCATTCAATTCTCCACACAACTCAGCACAATTCAGTACAATTCTTGGTGTAAAAGGTGTTACAAGGCTTGCCATGGCCTGCCACATGTGAAATCCCCCAGTTCACATTTAAACCATCACACATTTCCAAAAGCACATTTCCAAAAGCACAAGTATCACCCCTCATTATCTCCAATAATCATCACTCACTCTCCAGGTTCCACTCTCACGACCACATCAAAACACCTAACCACAATACAAAAACATACGCCACCCACAAGACACTGTGGCTCCCATTCCATCCCCTCACCGGCCATGTCATCACTCTCACCCGCCTCCCAACTCCAATTTACATGTCCCCAATTTCCAAAGCAAGTCCTGAAGCCTGGGACAGTACTCCTCAAAACACTCACCTCAAGTGCAGGTAGTTGCAGGTTGGTCAGGTTCAAGAGTGTCATCCACCACAGCCTCACAAAATTCTCCCTCAATTTTGCATCTAACCCTTAGATTACCTGTGCCAATTTGTCCGCAATTCACTACTTCCACCAAAGGAGGGCGCTTCTCCACACACTTGCCAGCCGAGCATGGCCCCGTATGCTCGGCTCGTTCTAGTTTCCCGCACACTCTACCGCTATTGGCCCAGGCGGAGGTGGTGGTCCTCTGTCTGGCACCTGTGGACCTACTGGGGGCCCCCTCCTTTCTGGACTGCGAAGCCTGTCAGGAGGTGGGGGCCCATATGGTTGCCGACAATTCCTCTGACTGTGCCCTCTTCTCCCACATCTAAAACAAGTCCCCAAGAACGGACCCCTCTGGTAGCCAGGCGGAGCCCCCCTTTCGCCCGGCCCAGCCCGATAAAAATCAGGCCGTCCCGATGGCCAACCTGGACCACCCTGTCGTGACTCGCTCCCTGCAAATTGTCCCCCCATCAAATTTGTCAGCTGGCGGCTGATTCCCCTTAACATTCGCCCGATGTCATCCTCTGGCTTTTCCTGATCCCGCACCTCGGCCTGCCGTACCGTCACAGGTGCCCTCTCCGATGCACGGTTCGACCTTCTCAAAAAGGTCAGTCTCGCCGCGCATTCCGCTGCCCGGTGCACCGTGGGTGGGTCCTGTAACTCCACCAACGTCCGGACCTCAGGATCAGGGAGAGCCGCCATAAATTTTTCTATCGCCAGCTTGTCCCACGCCTGTGCTGGTAGGTCCCTGTATGCTATCCTCACAGATTGGTATATATCCTGGGCCAGCTCCTGCAACGTCTCATTAGGCTTTTGCCTGCGATGCAGCAGCTGTGCCCTGACCAGGTCGCACCTTGCGCCTGTCCCGTACCTGTTATTCAAGGCCTCACAAATGGCCTTGCTGGTCAATATTCCCTCTGGGACTACGTTTAACACGTCGGCGGCTGACCCCCGCAGTGTCGCCACCAGATTCCCCATGCGCTCCCGCTCTCCCCAACCATTGAGCTGAGACATGCACTCAAATTGTGTCAGGAAAGCCTCGAGGCTCCCTGATCCGTCAAAATGTACCAGGGGGATTGTTTTTCCAGAGACTCTATTCCCCGATTCCTCTCTGTCCAAATCCAGTCCGGGGCCAAAACACCCCCCCAACTGGGTATTCCGTTTCGGAGCCTCTGGTGTCCAAATGTGGCTCGTGGTGAGGGTCTCCTGGGTCACCTTAATCTGGTCCTGAAGATGTTTAACCGACCTACTCACCTCTTCCTTCAGGCTCTCTTGAACCCGGCCAACCTCCTTCTTGATGGTATTGTCCCAGATCTCCAGTCGCTCCTGCATAAAATCACTCACCCTTTCATTATCCATTAGTGGCCCCCACAGGCCTTTCTCAATTAACCCTTGCTCCTGCTCTTTTATGCGGGTTTCCAACCCCCTCACCTCCTCGGCCAATTTGCCCCCCTGTCGGTTGAGCAGTCCCCATTCCTCACTCTGCTGTAGCATTCTGGCATCCACCCGGCCCCGATAGCCTTCCAGGTCCCCATTTGCTTTATCAATTCGACCCTCCAACGCTTCCCCCCTCCGGACAGCCTGGGTCACGCCCTCCTCTATTTTTGACATTAATTCTGTCCGTATCGATTCACTTGCCACCCCTATGGCTTTTTCCATCTCCCCCCCCCCCCTAGTTTCTACTTTATCCTCCAATTCCCCCAGTCTGCCCGTAATTTGGTTTTGCACACTCCCTTCTATGCCATCAATTCGTTTCCCCAGCTGTTGTGCCATTTCCCCAATTTTTCCTTCCAATTTTTCATTCCTCTCTTTCATTTGTTCATTCATTCGTTCATTCACTTTTCCCTCCAATCCCTCAATTTTGCTGTCCATCCCTTCGATCTGTTCTTTCAAACCCTCCTCTAATCTACCCATTTGCCCCTCCATGTTTTTTGTTTGGGCATTAATTTTGTTCTCCAATTGCTCGTTCTGAGCATTCATTTCCCCTTTCAATCCATTAATTTGGTCACTCATGTCCTTCAGTCCTTCCCTCCATTCATTCCCCTTGGACTCCATTTTATCTTCCAACCCGTCAATTTTATCATTTATTCCCCGAATTTCTGCAAGGTTTCGCTCACCATCGGCCCTCTGAGCTTTTATTAAATTTACTATGGTCTGGAGATCTATCGGGGCCGTCCCACTTGTTCCCGACTCCCCGGTAGGGGAGGGGCATAAGTTGGTGCTCGGGACGAGGGAGGTTCCAAGGCTCACCTCTGCATCAAATTCCCCTATTTCCGGCTCACTCCCAACGCTGACGGAGGCCTCGCTACGCACCTCCATTTCATTGACCTCCGACATCCGCTTTTCGGAAGGTCGTTCCCCGCGCGCGTATTTATTTCAATTCCAAAAACACAATTTAAATTTGACGAAGACGCGATATCGCGCTCCGTATGCCCAATTGATTACTAAATTTCTCTGCCCCCCTATAAAAATTTTGCGTTCGAACGTCGGGCACAATGTACGCCCGACCGTGTCGATGTCTCGCCGCGGACAAAAAAATTTGTCCGACGGGTTCGAATCCTACACTCCTGACACCACTTGTTACGCAACCGTGATTAACACCACAGTTACGGATGGCCGATTGCGAGACTTTACACTCCCGAGGCGAAAACTCAATGGCGGATTCAAACTCAACACAAAGTTAAACGCGCGGAAGGGCAGACACAGCAAGCTCCGCAGCCCTATCTATTAAAATGAAACACCCAGGAAAACTGCGTTCAGATATATACAGAAAATAATATAAGGATTTATTATTTATAAGTAAAGACAGTGAAAAAGCCCGCGCCGGTAATACTAATAACTCGAATAAGCCTAAATTGGGATCCCACACACAACAGATATCAAACACGATACGAGGGAGGTGAATACGAAAATAACACGTCTTTTAGTTTTATGCAAAGTGTATTCGCGGGTACGGCCTTATCTCGTCCTTGTCGTCTTGGTGACCGCCGTCCAACACCCGGCTCCTTTCGTCCCGCGGCACGCCTCACTCCAAGTTCCACGGCCCCGCGGCCCTCTCCGTCCGCCTCCAAGCGCCACCAGGCCTCGTCGGTTCAACGGCCCACCCACACCACGAGCTCCTTTGCTCCAACGGTCCAACGCAGGGCTGCACAAAGCAAACGAACTCCACTTGACTCGACTCGACTCTCTTCGGGAGTGCTGGCAGCCAAGTGCCTAGTGCCAACTGCCAACTGCTGAGTGCCAACTGCCAACTCCAACGAACTCTCCCTCAAATGGCGTCCGACCGTCGATAATATCTCTCGCCGATGACGTCACATTGGCGCACTCCTCAGCCAATAATAGCCTCCCAACTCGCCGGCTCGCCCAGGTCACGCCCTCTGCGGCATCGCTCCATTCTCCCGTCCCCGACCCCGCGGTCCTTGTGTTATAACACGTGCCAAGCGAGGTTTGTAGGCCTTGGAGGTGTAAACGGTGGCGGCCAATTGTGGCGGTGTTTTTGGCCTGGTTTCCTGTCCATTTGTTCCGAAGTCATTGTCAGGGAAAGGAATTATTTAATGTTGCGCTAAGGACCTAACTAATGTTTATGTGGTTTGCAGTGCCATAATGGACAAAGGTTTGACTACTAGGTGAAACTCACAGGGGCGTTACCTTTAATCCCTCACTATTTAACACTCGAACCTCCAGGTAGATCCACAATCATACATCTTCCCCCGACAAACGCCTAAACATCAAGAACTTATTACATGTAGAGTCCCTGTCACGACAGCCGAATACCTACCTATTCAGATCTACCTAGCTCTAGATGTTGCTCTACCAAATTCATAACAATATGTTATGATATTGTGTTATAATTAAGGATATAAACGAGATGTAGTGGTAAATCTTTAAAAAGGGAGGAAAAACACAAAATGTATGAACTATTGGGCATGCTGTTATGTAGTTTAAAATAAATAAATAAAACGTGATGTTACGTGCACCAACACCATACATTTTGATAACTTGGGACATCTACATACCGGTGTCATTTGTATTCACTAGTTAAAGTGGAAATACGAAAATTGTAAAATTTGATGATAAAACTAGGTTATTTTTCTTGTACGAATAATAAAAAATAAAGGGAAGCATCCAGTAAAAGGATGTTCAAGTGAACTTTGTGCTGTGAAAAGAATGTCAAGTTAATGGAAGTGTTTTGTTTGATTAAATTTGTTCAATTTGTGTTCAAATGATCAATTTTTATCACAATTCATGATAAATTAATGGAATTAATGCTCCAATTAATGGAATGAAATGTGAATCTTGAACCAGATGGAAAACTGGCCTAACTGAAGGAAGAGTGGAATTATGTGATATTTATAGTATTTTTAATGAATGGTGTTGATATTTTATAAGGTGGATGAAAAGGGAAGGAAACAGTGCCCCTGGGGGCATGCACCTGTTACATATTCATGCACCTGTTACATATTCATGCACCTGTTCCATAGCTACTATCTGTCCTTTGAATGGACTGTTACAGATGAGAAGTACAATGATATTGTAATCATTGTTGAAATGTCACAAATTTATTTCTCGGATTGAAGGTTATTTGAGGTCTAATGGGATTAATGTGTATGTGAGGAACATTTTGAAAAGAAATATGGATATATGGCATTACTAAAATAAAAAAACCAAGCAATTGAGAGTTCTTGGGTTAATGGGATATAAATAAATGCATCTACAAGTTGATGGTTTATAAAAAATTTAGTTCTGGATGATACTTAAACGATGAACAATGTTGGCAATATGCAAAGAATGTGACTTGTTATTTTTTTGGGAAAACATGTTTAAAATAATTGGCTAAGTTTTAAAGATGGAGATGTTTTACAGAACTCTTATGATTATTTATATGAATAACGGACTATTCCATGGCGAGAGAAAATGGTTGATATTAATAAAAAGGAGAGGAGGAAAATACAGATCTTGGCAACAGATTTGTAAAATAATGAATGTGAGATAATGAAAATAATGTGAAAGAAAATTGTTAAGGATGGGAAAATTGAGGCCTATTATTATTATTATTATTTTGTTTATTTATTATAAAATAAAGAAAAAAAAGGGAGGTAATGATGATTTCAAGGAATTATGTGCTGAAAGTAATGTGAATCATATAATCATATAATTATGTGTTTCAGACATTTTTTTGTTGGAAAATTGATACGAAGGAGATCTGTGATAATTATGATAAGAATACATAAATGGTTAATTTTGGATTCTTGCTTTGATTTGATTTGCAAAAAGATTTTGCTGATGCTTGGTTGAACACTTGTGAATTACACGAGACATTTTGGAAGTAAAATATGAAAGTAAGGTTGATGAAAGAAGACGAATTATTTAAAAGTTACAGTAAGATTGATTTCCTTCTCACCTTCTGGTGAGAGGACCACATGATTGTGCAAATGTTGATGAAATACATGATAAGATTTGAGATTTGTGGGTGATAGAATTTTGGGTGTTTTTTTGTGAGGAAAAAGGGAAATATAATTTTGAAGATTTATTGAATACATTCATATGCACTTTGGTTATGCTTGAAACATGTACACCCCTGATTTAATATGTTTTGTTCGGGTGTTACACATGAAATATAATCTTTCAAATGTTCTTGGGGAACTTGTGAACCAATGTAAATTGTTATAAGGTTGGACATAATCGGGATATTGATTACATTGTCAGTTATAATGTGTTAATTCTATGTTTTTAAAATGATTTGCTTGATCCAGTGTGTTGGAAAACAGGCTCTGGTGTGGTTAAATGAAAGAGAGTAACCCACATGTAAGAATCAAAAAGAGGCTTTGGAAGAGTTACTGGAGATTTTGATTAGTGAATTTGGCTGGCTCAAGATGAAATTATTATGGCATGCACCTCCAAAACATGGAAAGACAATTTCCTTTGGAAAATGGAAAATTGTGGTTCACCTACCCTTGCTGGAGTTTCAAGATGACCATTTGCCTGAACCACATTGTTATATGTGGGTTGAAAGCAACCACCTGCTTCAGTACACACCTGTTTTGGAGCTCACATCAACCTCCAAAGTTTCTTCTTCTATTGGCAGGGCAAACTACAGCTCCTGCCTGATGTTCCAACATGACATCACGACTTTGCTGATTGCCAAAGGAGGGTGAGTCCTGGATGGGACTGCTGGACTGTGTTGGACACTGGGCCTTCATGGCTCTGCTGGCTGTTTATGGTGTGCATCATGGATCAATTGGACATCATGATCCTGGAGCCTTCATCGATGCACCTCCAGCTTTGGTCCTCACCTCACACAATTCTGCTGATTGAGCTGGATTTGTGCAGCTCCTCACACTCTCTTCTTGAGAGGGCAGGTCAGATGAAACTGGACGACAGCCTTGGTGAAGATCTGCTAATGCTTGTTGCAAGAATGGCAGTGATGCTGCCTGCTGTGCAGGGTCGTTTTGTGATCTTGCCCATCCACAACCATGTTGGTGATTCAAAATGCAATGGCTTGTGTGCTGCTGAAACGTGGCAGATTGTGCATTGCAAGATACATAGAGGATTGTGACCTGAAAGGATCACTCCTTGATGACAGGAGCACAGAGTTCCAGCGTTCATTCTGCTGCAGAGGATCACTTGAATGAAAGAGCTCTACAACAGACTAAACTCTCAACGACGGAGGGATTCAACAAGCAAAACGATGCCGAATAACAAACAAACTTTTCCATCGGGATGGTGTATGCATGCCGTAGGTAGAGCAGGGTTAAAATTCTGAATGATTGTTCCTCAAAACAGGGTCAACCTGTGACTGAGATGATTAAATTGAACACTTCTATGTTGTGGTCCTGGATACAGGACCAAAGGTTGATTGTGGAAGTGTAAAATTTACGAAACAAGTAATTTCTTTGAGCTACAACCTGCTCACCTTGTGTGCAAGTGTTTTTGTGATTTCCATGCAGAAGTTGAGATTTCCTCCAGTAGGCGAATCATCTCCGACACTCTGACCAAATTTGTTTGCTCGAGAAAAATAAATTCTTAGTAGAGGCAATGGTAGACCACATATTGTCATGGTAAAATCATTTTTATGACTGAGGGTAATATGATTACAGATAGGGTGTTTTTTGGAAATAATGTAATGTTAGATCGAGTATGTCTTACTGAAGTTCCATAAGCAAATTGTAAGCAAAGATATTGTTTTCTTGGTAAATAATACAAACTAGCAGCTGGTGACACATTGTCTAACCAGGCTGTCTGAAGTAATTTACTTCTCTTAACTGGTTTATCGGGGCTTGCTTGTCAATACGCTCGGTAAACCAGCTTTCATTGTGACTGTGAACAATCGACTCAGTATGAGGTTGAAGCTAACATTGTTTTGATAAGTAAATGCAAAATACATGGTAATTATTTTCAGAGTGAGACAAAGAGTTCCCTGATACAATAAAAGTGGATGATTTACTCTGCGCTGGCTGATAGGGGATGGGCCCAGTGCACTTTTCTCTACTTCCACTTACAAGTTAATCTAACAAATAGTTTTATGGAATTGTCAACATTCTCAGTAAATCTTTCAAAATAACAATAATTAAACACTGAATCAAATAAAGTTGATAGCTTATTAGGGTTTGATAAAAGTTAGTCTGAAGTGTAAAAATCCTATAAGCTTATTCCAAATATCCGCCACGTGCATGCAGTCTGGTAGGCTAGCTATCTCCGGCTCTCTGATCTAATACACTACACAATATCCATAGGCTATGTATATATATATATATATATATATATATATATATATATATATATATCTATATTATAATAGCCGTAGATGATTCTGTCTGTCTGTCTGTCTATCTGTTGGGTGTCTGTCCAGGGTGTGGCTTACTCGGTTTGCAGAGTAGCTCCACCCATAGCTCCACCCATTCTGGGAGTGGCTATAAACAAATATCCACCATTTTATTAACTCGCATAGCTTTGAGTCCTGTTTTGTAGGCCCGTGGTGTCTTGCTCTCCCCCAGTTTTATTTCAAATCAAATTCGATAAATCATTTCATTTTTCACAGTCGCTAACATAGTTTTAGACTCGGTTGAAAAAAAACGGGAAGAAAATCCGATGAAAGTTGCCGTTTATAGAACGAAATGAATTCTCAAAGGCCTGTAAGTGTAACTTCAAGGCCATTGAGTCTCTCTCACGCCTTTATCTCCAATCTAACTCACCATATGATTTCATTTTTATCGATGGTTTTACTTTTAGACTCGGTGTCAGCAATAATTGAGAACAATCCACACACGCGGGAAAATGCAGAGATATATTTTTTAAAATCGCGTCATGGTGTATCATACACCGCCCAACATGACACCGCCGGCAATGTGTCGATATATATTAAAAATTCGCTTTTGCTTTTCCGTTATGATATATTACTATTTCGTTTGATGATAGTCGTCACAAAAACGTCAACAATGATGCCGACATATATTTCTTCGTTTTTATTTCATTCAACATATTAGCCGGAAGTAAAATATGTTTCAGGAAATTACCGAGAGATATTTCTTCGTTTTTTAAAATTAGTTATGTGCGAATACACTTTAAATAGGTTTATTTGAAATCTTAATTTTCCACAATATAATTTACTTGCCATTTATCATTTGATGATTACGAGACAAATTCCTTTTGAGGATCGTGACAATTCATGCGCTGCGTGGAAACTTCTATTTCCAAAATGAATGAGACGATCGATGAAGAACGCAGACTTGAACAGGATGCAGCAAGAAAACGAATGAGACGGGCGAACGAGTCCATCGACGAACGTCAATGCAAACTTGCGGGGTCACCCGTGGGAATCCCACGGGCATGGATGTGTGTGACATTTCGACATATTGAGTTAGATGCTGCACATTCATTTTTACAAAATGGTTACTGGCAAGTCATCAGATCCAGAAATGGTGTAAAAACCACCGTTTAGAGGCCATTTTTCCCCGCAAAGCGGGGGTTGGCCTTTTCGGGGACCGTGGTAGTTGTTGTTTTTTTGTCCCCTTTTTGAAGCAATGTTTTACGGCCGGATGCCCTTCCTGACGCCAACCCTTTTTGCCGCCTTCAACGACAAACAGGGAATTACCAGTGAACTGGTACTCAATTAGCCGACCTCGGAAGGATGACAGGCTGAGTCAACCCCCCTGGCATTAATTCGGCGATCGACCGAGATTCGAACCCAGGATCCTAAGCCGGCACCCTAGCCGCTAGCCCAACACCAGAAATGGTGTCATGAACACAATTTATTTACGCACAAGCACAAAAGCAAGACGGGCCGATTTCCGATTCCGACGGGCCGATTTCCGATTCCGACGGGCCGATTTGGAGCAAGAAAAAGAACGAGACGGGAGAAAAAGGAGAGAAACGAGACGGGGAAAGCCGATTGGAGAGGCGAGTGAGGCGCGATTGGAGAGGAGTGTGAGGCGCGATTGGAGAGGAGTGTGAGGCACGATTGGAGAGGAGTGTGAGGCGTGATTGGAGAGGAGTGTGAGGCACGATTGGAGAGGAGTGATTGGAGGGGAGTGTGAGGCACGATTGGAGAGGAGTGTGAGGCATGATTGGAGAGGAGTGTGAGGCGCGATTGGAGAGGAGTGTGAGGCGCGATTGAAGAGGAGTGTGAGGCGCGATTGGAGAGGCGTGTGAAGGATTGGAGAGGAGAGGAGTGTGAGGGATTGGAGAGGTGAGGGATTGGAAAGGAGAGGGATGTGAGGGTTTGGAGAGGAGAGGAGTGCTAGGTGGAGAGAGGAGAGTGTCAGGTGGAGACAGGAGAGTGTCAGGTGGAGACAGGAGAGTGTCAGGTGGAGAGGAGTGAGGGGTCACATATTATGTGAAATAACTAAATTCACACCATTTCTGGATCTGATGACTTGCCAGTAACCATTTTGTAAAAATGAATGTGCAGCATATAACTCAATATGTCGAAATGTCACACACATCCATGCCCGTGGGATTCCCACGGGTGACCCCGCTAGTATATATATATTGTTGCAGATCTGGGGGACGGCACTCCCATTAGCAAGGGGGGGTTAATCCCCTTATCCTGTTAAGCTGGCCGTCCGACCAGTCCTGGTACCTGTAACGCTCTTTTGCGGGGTGGGATTGATCAGGGTTATTGGTCCAGCATTTATCCCGAATACCTTTATCAATCCCTCCGCAGAACAGGGAGACAAGTCCGGCTCGAACCACGGACAAGAAGGTATTTGCCGAGCGGTTTAGCAATCCGCGGTTCGAGCCGTTATCAGGAGACTAAACCCGATTCCGAGCGTTGGCCAAAATCGCGCCACCGGTACTGAATGGGGAAAAGACTAAAGCGATCGGGGAAGAATGAAACCAAAAGTAAGAAATAACAGACATTTATTAATTATGTACAAAAAAAAACAAAGGAAGAGAGGGGAACGCAAGTAATATACAGAAGAAAAAGCACATGATACACAGGGCAGCCTTAAAACATTCTTAATTATCAACGCCCAGACAGAACAAACACAGACTCACACGAAAGGGGAATAGCAGGCAGGAATCACTGGACGAAGGAGAAGGGTCCGTGCAGGTGAGAGGGTAGGACGGTCCGGGCTGGTGCGCAGTGTCGAAGGTGGCTCCAGTCCATGTTACGGGCTCGAGGCGAACAACCAGCGGCAGCTCCATGCACTCGTTTTCACCCACACGGTCGGACAATGTCAGTTGACTTATTGTATTGTGGTCGCCGTCATGGACCCACTCGCCAGATCACCTCTCTCTCTCGTGCCTTCTCACCGACTCCCTTTCTCACCGACTCTGGTGTAGCAGTCCCTTCCAGTTGCTTTTATCACTCGTCTAGGAATCAAGCCGCCGGCTGCGAGGCCACGCCTACCGGGTCGCTCACCGTGGTGCTGGTTGGCTGATAGGGCTGGCTGACTCCACCTCCGATCATGATGATGTGCCACGCCCGTCAGTTGGCGGCTCCTCCCCCCTTCTTCACCGAGATGAGCACATGGGCAATGGCGGCTTGCGGGATAGAAAACCACTCACACCGCTTTTGAAGGGAACTTTGGAGAGCGGATATGATTGGGGAAATTGAAAGGGGACCTATCTTATTTGATTAATGCAACGTAGAGTCAACCTATTGGAAACACAGCCTTACCTGAAACACATAATAACGAAATAACTACGAAGAGGGCCTATGGTTCGCTACGTGTTGCGATGTGGACTAACTAGGGGACGACCTTTGACCTTTACAATGAATGGAGGTATTTACAAAAAGAATTATTTAAAAAGGGGTTTATTTAATAATAATAATAATAATTCATTTATTTTGTATAGCGCTTTTCCAGAAGCCCAAAGGCGCTTTGACAGAGTGGAAAACATAATGCATAACAATACATGAAAACAACAATTGCAAAAAGACAAGAATCAAGAAAACAAACAGCAGCGATATACGGCATATATATAAGACAAGAATCAAAAAGACAAGACAAGAATCAATAGGGAAATATTTAAAGCAAAAGGAGGGAGAAGGAGAAGAGATAGTCAGGGGTTAAATGCTGTGGGTTGAATGTTGAATGCAGCGTTGAACAGGTGGGTCTTTAGTGATGTTTTGAATGTGGTGAGTGAGGAGGAGTCTCTGATGGTGTGAGGTAGTGAGTTCCAGAGGGTGGGAGTAGCGATGGAGAAGGCCCTGTCCCCCCAGGATCTGAATTTGGTCCGGATGGAGGGGGTCAGGAGGTTGGTACCAGCAGAGCGGAGGTTGCGGGTGGGAGTGTGTCTGGAGAGGAGGTCAGCCAGGTAGGATGGGGCCAGGTTATGGAGGGCTTTGTATGTCAAGAGGAGGATTTTGTACTGGATTCTCTGGGGGATGGGGAGCCAGTGAAGCTTGTAAAGGACGGGGGTGATGTGGTCACGGGTCCGGGAATGAGTGAGTAGACGGGCAGCGGAGTTCTGAATGTATTGGAGTTTATTGGTGATTTTTTGAGGGTGAACCATAGAGGAGGCTATTGCAGTAGTCCAGACGGGAGGTGATGAAGGCGTGGATGAGGGTTTCTGCAGCCGTGGAGGAGAGGGATGAGCGGAGACGGGCAATGTTTTTCAGGTGAAAGAAGGCTGACTTTGTGATCTGTTTAGTGTATTTGTCGAAGGAAAGGGTTTGGTCAAAGATGACGCCAAGATTCCGGATGTGAGGGGAGGTGGATACTGGGATACCGTCGATGTTGAGGGCAAAGTTATGGGTGGATTTTGTGAGCGTTTTTGGGCCAATGATGATTATTTCAGATTTATCACAGTTAAGCTTGAGGAAGTTGATTTGAAGCCAGGATTTTATTTCAGTGATGCAGTTTGTCAGGATAGAGTGGGTGTCGGTGGAGACGGACTTGGTGGAGATGAAAAGCTGGATGTCATCGGCGAAGCAGTGGAATTGGAGACCATGACGGCGGATTAAGTGACCGAGCGGGGACAGGTAAAGGATGAAGAGGAGGGGGCCAAGAACTGAACCTTGGGGGACACCTTGGGGGAGGGGAGCAGTGGGGGATTTGCAGTTATTGATGGAGATGAACTGGCATCTGTCAGAGAGGTATGATTTAATCCAAGAGAGGGCAGTGCCGGTGACGTTAAAGGTGGATTCAAGTCGGGTGAGGAGGATAGTGTGATCGATGGTGTCAAAGGCAGCGCTGAGGTCGAGGAGGACGAGAATGTTGAGGTTGCCAGCGTCAGAGGAGAGGAGAAGGTCGTTGGTGATTTTGAGGAGAGCAGTTTCAGTACTGTGGTTGGAGCGGAATCCGGATTGGAATGTTTCATACAAGTTATTGGCAGAGAGATGATGTTTGAGTTGAGTGGCTACAGCGCGTTCCAAAACTTTTGACAGAAAGGGTAGGTTGGAGATGGGTCTGAAGTTGTTTAGGGTGTCAGGGTTTAGACCAGGTTTTTTTAGAATGGGGGTAACAGCAGCAATTTTGAGGGAAGGTGGGACGATGCCTGTAGACAGGGAGTTTATTTACAACAACTTACAAAGTGCAGGGTTCTCAAAACCCCAACAATATATATATATATATATATATATATATATATATATATATATATATATATATATATATATATATATATATATATATATATATATATATATATTCAGCAATACCCCGGCCTACATCATTAATTGGTTCCATAAGCAGTGATGTAACTCGGTTTTTGACGTAAACCGGGCGTAATGTCTTTAAAATGCCTTTAAATGAAGACAAACACCATAAAACTAGAGTAAACATGCATTCTGAGTATTGCGCTGCAATACATGTCCCCTACCAAAGTTCAAAGTGCCATAACTTTGTCAAAAATGATCGAATATGCAAATTTATGCACGGTTGATGCTGGTTTTTAAACTTGATCTGAGGTATGCTGAGACACGTGTGTGTCACGCCTCGACTCGTTGATAAGCCCGAAAGGTCGCTCCATGGAGCGGCCTGCACGTATTGCACTGTGTGAATTATATAAATTATTACCAACTCACGGTCTGAGGTATTAGCGATTCAAGAGATATCCTTTAAAAAAAAATATATTTTTGTTTAATTAACGATATCTGCCAAACCACGTGCCCTATCGCAAATTCCAAAAGGACATTTTAGTAGACTGACAAGCTGAACAGATTTGTGAAGTTTCCCCTCGATTGGATCAAAAATGAGGGAGGGGCTCGGTTTAAAAGGTTCATGCTTAAAAACGTCATAACTCTGAAACCATCAGTAATTTTTTATATTTTCCGGTTCACGATCAATGATCGATGTGTATATATATGTTGCTCGGCTTGGCTCCGCCTCTCCCGAAAGCGCGCGCTGTGTCGCGCTGTTGACGTTCGCGAGAGGAGGCTGAGGATGCGCAGTGCGGCTTGATGAGAACTCGAGAATAAACAAGAGATATCCATTTAAAAAAATATTTTCGTTTAATTAACGATATCTGCCAAACCATGTGCCCTATCGCAAACTCCAAAAGGACATTTTAGTGCTGAACAGATCTGTGAAGTTTCCCCTCGATTGGATCAAAAATGAGGGAGGAGCTCCGTTTTAAAGGTTCATGCTTAAAACCGTCATAACTCTGAAACCATGTGAAGCATGACGTCATGCTCGCTGACTTTTTTGTTCGTCATGGGTATGCGATTCTGCCTGCAAAGCTTGGCCTCGATCTGTTCAGCCGTTGCAGAGAAAAAGGGGTTTTCGTGTTTTCACGAAAAACAATATGGCGACCGAACCACATGACCTGTCGGACTAAAATGTTTAACGGTCATAATTACCATTAAAATATTCTACAGACCGAGTCCATCAAATGGTGAAAATTGTATCTCAATCGGTCCTATTATTGCAGAGAAATTGATTTTTAAAGGAAATTAAAACTTAAAATGGCACTGAGTTAAGGATCATCAGAATTATCAGAATTACCAAATTTCAAAGTGCCATAACTTTGCTAAAAATGATCGAAACGTCGTGAAGTTGGAACTTGACCTGTAACTTATCATGAGGAAACCATGTGCCAAGTTTGAAATCATTAGCTTTAAGCGTTTAGAAAAAAAGTCCGGAAAACTGTTCTTTGCATGACAGACTGACGGACTGACAGACTGATGGACTGACAAACGGAGGGACGGCGTGCAAACCTATAGTCCCCCCCTCTTGTGTACACTGGTAGGGGACTAATAACTGGAGGAGGCTGTGGCTTCGCCCTGAATCTTTGCCGCTCCCCGTCGGGAGTCCCTCCGTTGTTTTCTATCGGTCGGGTCTTCTCCTCGAACGGGGTGACTGGCACGGACGTGTCGACCGTGAGCGGGCTTGTGTGCCAAGTGGCTCCGCGGCCCGCTTCACCATGGCGTGCTTTACCCAACGTGTCCGAGCAGTTTCACCGGTGGTCGTGTCGTGTCGTCTGTGACGAACAAACGAGCTCAGGGTTCCGTGAACCCGGATGCCGGCGAGGTGCCTGACGAGGCACCCCGGCTCAAGGCATGACACGGTCGTTCGTTTCACATGGGCCACGGGCCATGGCGCCTGACCTCGTCACGGACATTGCACACTCTGCACGGTGACGTGACATGATGTCTGCCACGGGCAGTCGTCCAAGCCGGCATCGTCATCATGTTTCGCCATTGCCACGTTACGTTGGTTGTTTTACACAGTAAAGGAATAATCACAAAAATACCAGCGAAAGGCAAAGCAAGCACACGACCACAGCACAGGAGAAAATGCATATGGCTTCGCCTTTGTTTTGAATGAGAACCAGCAGCTATGCGTACGTACAGTATACTGTACGTACATTTAAAAATATTTTTAATGTGCTTTTTATTGAATTTTAGATTGTTTTTTAGCTTCTTTTATTGTTAATTTATGTACTATTTTATTTATTTTAAATATATTTTTAAGGAAAAATTAATTTTTCTCACGTCCTCCTATTATGATGAAGGAGTGACGTAAAGTCGCACATAATGACGTTCGCTGAACTGAAATTTACTCTTGAAGAGTGGCGTAAAGTCGGATTTGACGTAGGTCGAAATGGCGTAAAACGCGGTATTGCTGTATGTATATATATATATATATATATATATATATATATATATATATATATATATATATATATATATATACATACATACATATATATGATTTTTGACATGAGGGAAAATATGAGTTTGCATGTTGACAAAGGATGTGGTTGTCATAGCTACTGAGTGACCTATTGATTAAGTAAGGACCTTCTTATTTAATTGCATGCCTGTTTGAAGTTTTAACATGACTCATGTTATGTTATCAGAACTCATGTTACTATTGTGTCAATTTGCAATATGGTATGATAACCCTTGCATGAACTGGCAGAATATAATGTAAAAGATGAATGAATTACAGATAACATGCAGATTTGGAATTTGATGTGCTTGCAAAACTCAGGTATTTCTAAGTTTGATATTTAAAAGTTTGAATTAGTAAATATATAAAAAGTTTTTGTAGTTACATTCACATGAAGTGAATGACTTTACATGTAATTGGGAGAATCTTGGCATCGCAGAGTCTAGAAGAACATATCCTCCTCATTAAGGAGATTTTAATATGCATTCCTTAATCAGCGGGATATCCCTCTGCTCAATATTTCACTCGACCAATCACATTGTATCCCTCGATCCTTGCTCCCTCCCACCTACACTTTGCCTCACCAATCCTACTGCTCTCCTCCCCTTTCTTCGCTCCTCCCTCTCTACTTCCTCCTCCCACTTCAACTTGTATAAAGCTCAGAACTGACGTCCAAATATTTAGGATTATCACTGGGTTTGTAAAATGTTGGTTTGTTGTACTTAGGATTTTCACTGGGTTTGTAATGTTGTAAATGTTGTACTTAGGATACTTCACTTGGCTGGTCAATTCTGTATGTTTACACTGTATGTTGACTCTATACTGTGCATGCTACTGTTATTTGGTGTATCCTTATAATGTTTCCTCTGAATGTACATCTCTACTGTACCAGGATTTTCACTTGGGACTTTCTGTGAATCTTGCAATGTGCTTTTGTGAATTGTAGTATGCTCTTCTTGGTTTGATGAAGGTTATTGTTCCTTGCTGTGTATTTCCTTGTAAACAAAAGTGTTTATCCTCCTCGGGAATTAAAATCTGTGATTCTTCTTCTGACAAAAGTTTATGGACATCGAATTTCTTGATTCATCTATTACATACTGTCTAAAAAATATATTCATCACAACCGATCAACATACTTGCCGGAATCTTTTCCGGCAAGTCACAAAACGGACTCAAACGCAATACCCTCTCCTCTGACGAGGGTAATAAAACCCAACCGGAAGCCAGGCATCAAGCACCAAGGCTAACAATCCCACCTGGCAAGCACACATAGATTGGGTGGGCCGAGAGCCATGCCCAGGAGGGAGTGATTTGGCGGGAGTTGACCAACAGGAATGCCGGAGCAAGAAGGGACTCGCTGACTGGCCAGGGCAGAGCAAGAAGGACTCACCGATTGGGGAAAGAAGGAGGAGCAGTAAGCAGCGCACCAATTGGCAAAGACCACCGATGACGTCAGAGGTGGACCTCGCTGATAGGTGGAGAACTGACCAAGGTAGTGTTGGACTGCGCTGAGTGGAGGAGAAGCCCTGATGACGTCACGACCCGAGCACTAAAGTAACTCACTGGGCGACATTTTCTCTCTTGCCCCTCTGCTCGCCGTCTTGTGTTTTTGCCCTTCCTTGCCTCTCGCATCTCAATCGCCTCTTGGGCTTGCTCATGCTGCTGGACGTCAAAGTGGACGCTTGCGCTTGCTCGCTGCACAGGGAGGCTTGATCATAAACACCGTGTTCCGAGACGTTGATGGTGGATATGATGCGGGAGAGCCGCGGACGGATAGCTGTAGTTTTCCAGGAGGAATGATGCGTGGACGAGCGCGGCTGGCCGCTGCAGCGTGACGAAGGCCGGCGGTGAGCAAGACACACAGTGAGGCCTGCTACGCGGGAACGGGCGGTTCCCGCCAACACCAGAGCACCAAGCTGGTCCGGACTGGTCGCTCAAGCTCGATGAACACTGACGAGACCCCGAGCTGGTTGAGCTAAGTGCAAGACTTAAATAATTATTTTCCAACGTTCTTTTATCCCTGCTGTGTTTAAGTCTGGTGTGAAGGATCCTGTAGAATTTTGATTTACCGTCGCGTTTCTTGTTACCGGCATTCCGTTTAATAAACCTGTTTATTTTTGTACATTTTAAATCTGTGTTTTGTTCGAGTTTATTTTCCACAGGTTTGAAGACTGCCCGGCGGAATCGCGACAGGTAAGCTTCAGCCTCCTCTTCTTCTTTCTTCCTCCGGCGCCGATATAATAAAATCCGCATTTGAACTGAACGCCTCGAAGTAACGCTCGACTGCCTTCCGTGACACTCCCGGTATTAACTGAGAGCAGTCACAGGACAATATTAGAAACCACAAACAGATATTATTAGCTTTTCAAACAGTAGCTAATGCTGATTATAACATTAAACAAAGAAATTTGGAGGAATCCAGACATCCGTGAGGTAAGTTTCTACTCACAGGAATGAGGGAAGATTTTTTTTTTTTTTTTTTTTGTATACAAGATCGAGGCTCGTGAAAGAGCTAACATTAATCACACAAAAAGTCAAACCGACACACAAAACAAAAAAATAAGGGGAGCGGCAGACAAGATGGGGAGAGCGGGAGAGAGGAGAGGGGGAAGGACACAAACACAACATTTGAGAGCAGGGACAACGGGAGAAATGTGGGAGGGGGAGGGCTTTGGGGGAGGTGGGAGAGGTATAAAACATATGAACACTGCAAGGACTTCCAGGAAAGAAGTTGGAATTAAAGAGAAAAAAAAAAGTGTATCTGAGGTGAATTAGCGGGGGTAGAAAACATCAAGGTTTTGGATGGGGGAAGATAAGAGATGGTGGTGAACAGCTGTTTTAAAGACCTGGAGAGAGGAGTGGGATTGAAGGGAGTGGGGGAGTTTGTTCCAGAGGTGGGAGAAAAGGGGAATGAAAGAGCGAAGGTGAGCAGAGAGCCGAGATTTTGGCAGTTTAACCATAAGAGGGTTGCAGGCAGATCTTGTGCGACCTGAAGGAATATTGGGGGGACAGAGCACAGAGAGAGCTGGGGGAGCAAGGCCGGAGAGGAGTCGGTAGAAGACAGAAAGACCACCAACCTGCCTGCGGTGAGTGAGTGAAAGGCCCTCGGAGTTAACTTCATCGCAGGAGATTCCAATGATTCTGAAAGCTTTGGTTTCAACAGCGTGAAGCAGAGCTCGGTGTGAGGCAGGAGCACCAGCCCAGAGGGGGGAACAGTATTCCATTGAGCTGCGGATGAAAGCCTTGTATGTGGTGAGGAGCTCAGGTGTGCAAAGGAAGGACTTCGCACGACGGAGGATGCCCAGTCGGCGACTGGCTTTGGAGGCCAGCTTGGAAATGTGGTTTTCCCAAGAAAGATCATGGCAGATAGTGAGACCCAAAAGCTTGAGCGACAGAACTTCTTGGAGAGGATTGTTGAGAAAGTAGATGGGAGGGTTTTCCAGTCGGTCCTTTCAGAGAGACATTGTAAGAGTGTGTGATTTGTCAGGATTGAAAGACATGTTCCACTTATTTGACCAGTCTGTGATTTTTTCCAGGTCTGCAGAGAGTGAGGAGGATGCAGACTGCCGATCTGAGGGATGATGAATGGAACGGCAGATAGTGGAGTCATCAGCAAAGAGATAAAGAGGATTTTCCAGAGTCGGAGAGATCATTGATGAAGACCAGAAATAGCACAGGGCCCAGAACACTACCTTGGGGAACTCCAGCCAGAACAGGACGGGGAGATGAGAGAAATCCATTCAGGGCCACACGTTGCCTTCGACCAGAGAGGAAGTCCGCAAGCCATGAGTGGAGATTTCCATGGATACCATAGGAGGAGAGTTTGGTGAGCAGAGCTGGGTGCCAGACCGTATCGAAGGCATGTGATATGTCAAGTGAGACAGCTCTGATTTCCTGTTTGGCATTGAGGACCTCCATCCATTGTTGAGACAGCAGAAGCAACATGTCCAGAGTAGAATGACCTGGTCTGAATCCAAATTGATGATCAGAGGTCAAGCCATTGGAGAAGAGGAAGGATTTGATATCCGAAGCAATGATGGATTCCATGACTTTGCTGATAATTGGAAGCAGGCTGATTGGTCTGTCATTGCAAGGATCTGTTTTTGCACTTTTTTGTGTAAAGCGGTAATGTTAGCTGATTTCCAAGATGCTGGCAGATGACCTTGAGCAAAAGAGAGGGTGAAAAGAACAGAGAGAGGGTGAGATAGAGCGGCAGAGCAGGATTTTAGGACCCGTGGGCTGATGCCGTCTGGTCCAGTTGCAGAATCAGAGTCGAGGTTTGACAGAAACCTCTCCACCTTGTCAGGAGAGAAGGACACAGAGTCAAGGAGCAGTTGGGTTCGACTGGGAAAGGTGGGAACAGAGAGAGATGGGTTTGGGACACAAGATTTTGAGGCAAACACAGAGTTGAGGCATTCGGCTTTGTCACGTGCGGTGTCAACTGTGTAGCCATTTGAGGTAAGGGAGGGGATGGAGGGGGAACAAACACCAGAAACTGATTTGACCAGATGCCACCAGAATTTGGAGGAAGGAGACAGGTTTGAGAGTTCAATCTTGAGTGTGGAGAGATAGTGCTTCCTGGCACTCCTGAGGCTAGACACACACTTGTTTCGAGCTTGGTGGAAGGAACTGAGATTGCTTTCAGTTGGATTTGCCTTCCAAGAGGCAAAAGCAAGTTGTTTCAGGGCAACTGCCTCACCACAAGATTCAGTGTACCATGGACGGGAGGAAGGGTAAGACAACTGAAGATGAGATGGGATAAATCTGTGCATGAGAGAGAGCAGTTTGCTTTGGAAGAATTCCCAGGAAGATTTATGTCAGAGGCAGTAGAGATGGGAGACCAGTCCAGATGATTGATGGCTGCTTGCAGACCGTGCCAGTCAGCCTGAGTGAAATGCCAGACTCGTCAGCGCTGAGGAGGCTCTCTGCGAATGGCCAGAGAGATGTCCACTTTAACAAGCACATGATCAGAAGAACTGATTGGAGCAGAAGAAGAGCAGCAGACATTTGCAGGGAAGTTAGTCCAAGTCCAGAAGAGAAGATACTCCATTGACTGAGATCCGGGTTGGGAAATTGACAGAATGTGTCAGTCCCAATGAGTCGCAGAAGTCCTTTGCTGAGGTGCCATGGCTGGTGAGAGATGAACGCACACCCAGCCAGCTGGCATGTTGACAGTTAAAGTCACCACATATGACGAAGAGAGAGTTTGGATGAGTTGATAGAAGTTGGTCCATGTTGTCCGACAGTGAAATGTAAATGGAGTCATCACTGTTTGGAGGACGGTACAGAACACATATGAACAAAAGGTGGGAGCGGAGAGGACGCCGTAGCCAGAGGTACTCCTGGGGGTGGGGTGGAGAGAGGGCAGTGCAAGGAGAGTGAGGAAGAGGGTTTTTGATAAAGATAGCCACCCCACCACCAGGACGAGGCTCAGGTCTATCATACCGGAGGAGGGAGTAACCAGGAAGATATATTAAGGAATCAGAGACATCTTGAAGGAGGAAAGTTTCTGTTAAGCAGATCAAGTCTGGATTGTCAGAAGCAACCTGAATGGTGAGATCAATCAGGTTTGAGCGAAGGCCCCGGATGTTTGAGGTCCATACCGTTAATGAGGAGAGAGGGGGAGCATCGGGTGCAGGACAGGGGAGGGGAGGGGTTGGGTCAGATGAAGGATGAGAGGGGGAGGTAGGAAGAGCAGTTGATAGTGTGGCAGAGATTACAGAAGAGTTACCAGAAAGGGAAGGATGAGGAGGATGAAAGGTTTTATGGTGATGGGATGAGGCACAGTGAGGGGTTGTGTGAGGGGGGGCAGAGGAAGGTCGAAGGTTGGGGGAGGTGGAGGTATGAGATAGAAGGGAGACGAAGTGGGGAGGAGGCAGCTTTGAGGAGGTGGGAGGAGGGAGAATTTGGGAGGAATGGTTGGGGGGTAGATTTGAAGGGGAAGTGTTGGGGGGGGGGAGTATTGAATTGGAGGGGCGAGGGGGGAGTTTAGTAGGGGAAAGGCAAGGGGGGTTTTAGGAGGAGAGGGGCAAGGGGGGAGTTTAGGAGGAGAGGGGCATGGGGGGAGTTTAGGAGGGGAGGGGCAAGGGGGGAGATTTGGAGGGGAGGGGCAAGGGGGGATTTGGAGGGGAGGGGCAAAGGGGGAGTTTAGGATGGGAGGGGCAAGGAGGGAGTTTAGGAGGGGAGGGGCAAGGGGGGAAATTTGGAGGGGAGGGGCAAGGAGGACGTTTAGAAAGTGGATGATTAATGAAAGATGAACATTTATAACAAACTAGACGACCCATGACCCGTTGTGTCAATGTTATCTATCTATAATTCCAGCAATCTCTGTGTGTGTGTGTGTGTGTGTGTGTCTGTGTGTCTGTGTGTCTGTGTGTGTGTTTGTTTGTCTGTGACCGCTGTTTCTCGACAACCACGGGTCCGATATACTTTAAACTTGCCAGGTATATTGCTGGGGACCCGAGGATGTGCCTTTTCAAGGTTTCATATTAATCGGAGAAGTAATTACCGAGCTATGTCCAAAAAACGATTCAACCAATCAGAGAGCAGCGAGCTATCACGTGTGCCGAACGTGGCGAACAGACTCTGCCTCGGACGGCACATTTGAGAGCGTATTCATTTATTTCCCGTCGGCAAACTATGTTGGCGCTATGTTGGCGTTAAACTATGTTTTAAAACTAATTAAAACTAATTTGCGATTCTTTCGCTTTGCGATGCGATTTGCGATTGCGTTAAACTCGCTCGGGCGTTAAACTATGTTTTAAAACTAATTAAAACTAATTTGCGATTCATTCGCTTTCCTGCGCATTTGTGCACGCGATGGCGATTTCTTTACCAAACTCCGCAAGCCGTTAGCTTTGGACCAAACCATTTCATGTAAATAGAGGGGGGGGGGATTGTCACCGTACTCGCAAGCCGTTCGCTTTGGACCAAACCATTTCATGTAAATAGAGGGGGGGGATTGTCACCGTACTCGCAAGCCGTTCGCTTTGGACCAAACCATTTCATGTAAATAGAGGGGGGGGATTGTCACCGTACTCGCAAGCCGTTCGCTTTGGACCAAACCATTGCATGTAAATAGAGGGGGGGGGGGGGGATATACTTTTAGATATATATATAGTACGGGCATGCCCTAGTTATATATAATTAAGGGGTTACCATGGTTACAGTGGGGGTCAAAGGTCAACCTATGGTGAAGATATATAATTTTCTCACACTTTCTAATAGAGAGGCAAAATGCCATATAAAACTAAATTTACTGGTTCTAATTGCTTTTATTTATCAATCCTCACATAGAAGAGCAGTTTTTAGTAATGAGCAGTGAGGAGAAGACCCCTCAGCCAATGATGCCACCCCGCAGCCAATGATGTGACCCCTCAGCCAATGATGTGACCCCTCAGCCAATGATGATGATGATGCTACCCCTAGACGACCCATGACCCGTTGGGTCAATGTCAGTTTGAATAGATATGAGAATAGAACTAAAGCGAACGCTGGACATCATCAGGGAGATTATTTGGGCCAGCAAGCCATAAGGCTCACCTCTCCAGCGTTCTACTTCTAAATCACTTACCTGTGACACGTGATTTCGGCCCTTATCTCCGATCACGTTGACGGAAATCACCACAGCATATCGTCAAGATCCCTCCAAAAGGCTCGTCTTTGTCACATACATCACGCAACGTGCGATCCACAGCCTCAAAACTCTCTCTCCTGATCATAGGACACTCATCCCACACGATGGGTTTTGTACTTCGAAAGAGGTCTGCGATAGTGGAATTTTTATCGATGTTGCATACGCCATCTTCCCTCGGTGTCAGAGGGATTTGGAACCTTGAGTGTGCTGTTCTTCCACCAGGCATGAGGGTAGCAGCTATGCCAGATGAGGCCACCGCAGGGGGCAACTTCTCCACTCGCTCTCACTTTAGAGAGAATCAGGTTAATAAGAAACGTCTTCCCTGTGCCTCCAGGCGCGTCAATGAAAATCATTGATGACTGATTCGTGCGGATGTTGCTATTCGCGTCCATAGACATGAGGTGTGATTCGTTGTCCGCGTCCGTAGCGCCGTCGGAGGGTTGATACGACATTCTTCCTGCAAATAGTATTGTGTTTGTGCTATCGTTTTGCCGATTATCAAATGACAAATAAATTACATTGTGAAAATTAAAGATTTCAAATAAACCTATTTAAAATGTATGCGCATATAAGTAATAAAAAAAATCGAAGAAATATCTCTCGGTAATTTACTGAAACATATTTTACTTCCGGGTAATAATGTTGAATGAAATAACGAAGATATATACTGTATGCCTGTTATTTTAGGCGGTGTATTTTCGTATATCAACGTGGCGCGATTTTTAAAATATATCTGCAATTTCCCGTGTGTGCGTGAATGTTCTCAATTATTTTTTTACCGAGTCTAAAACCATTGATAAAAATGAAATCAGATGGCGACTTACATTGAAGATAAAGGCGTGAGACAGACTCAATGGCCTTGAAGATACAAGCCTTTCAGAATTCATTTCGTTCTATAAACGGAAACTTTCATCGGATTTTCTTCCCGTTTTTTTTCAACCGAGTCTAAAACTATGTTAGCGACTGTGAAAAATGAAATGATATATCGAATTTGATTTGAAATAAAACTGAGAGAGAGAGCAAGACACCACGGGCCTACAAAACAGGCCTCAAAGCTATGCGAGTTAATAAAATGGTGGATATTACTACTCTCTCAAAGGGGTAAGCCACGCCCCCGGACCGATCGAATGTTACATACAAACACGCAAGATTTCAATTTTATAATTATATAGATAGATAGATTGGGTTTGTTGTGATTTTCAAGTTAGCGATCCGTTTAAGAACGATGGAGGAGGGGTGGAATGAATGAGAATTTAGAGCATGTAGTGAGAAAGAATTATAAGAGATTGAATATTTTTTTGAAATGGAATGAATTGAAGAGGAAATTGAAAGGAGCCTTTTAAATAGGAAGAAAAACAGCGTGTTGTAATAAACCACTGAATAAAACACTGAAGGGGAATGTTTAAACATATTTAAACAGAACCGTGAAGAACAATCTTATATTCACAAAAATACCAATGGGGAGAGGGAGCCGAGAGGGACACCACAAGTCACTTGAACAGGGCAGAAGGTGGAAGGCAAGGGGCTAATGGGGGCGGGCGGGGCGGGGCGGGACAGCGCACATGGACAGAGGCGCACGATGGAACAAAAGCACACGAGGAGAAACGGAAATAAAAGTTGTTGTTTTTTTTTGGGGGGGGGGGAGGGTGGGGGGGGTGGTTACAACGTCAGACAAAGAGTCGATGTTTGGTGAAGTTTGGGGGAGAAGGGAAAATCAAAAAACCTAGCAAAACAGCGAAGGAAGGAACAACCTTCGAAGGGGGAAGCCTGAGGCTGCAAGGCCACGCTTGTGACACGGCAAACAAATGATTAATTTCTGAAAGATAAACACCGAGAAACTTCCAAGGGGCACACTATATGTTCTTGCGCCAAAAGATAAATGCAGTTTCGACAAAATACAATTGTGAACAGACAACTTTGAAACGTGGAAACTTTGAAAACGGTGCGGGACAGCGCACATGGACAGAGGCGCATGATGGAACAAAAGCACACGAGGAGAAAGGGAAATAAGAGTTGTTTTTTTTTGTTTTTTGGGGGGTCGGGGGGGGGGGGGGTTACAACGTTAGACAAAGAGTAGATGTTTGGTGAAGTTTGGGGGAGAAGGGAAAATCAAAAAACCTAGCAAAACAGTGAAGGAAGGAACAACCTTCGATGGGGGAAGCATGAGGCTGCAAGGCCTTGCTCGCGACGCGGCAAACAAACGATTAATTTATGAAAGATAAACACCGAGAAACTTCCAAGGTGCACACTCTTGGTTCACACACCGAACGATAAATACAGTTTCGACAAAATACAATTGTGAACAGCCAACTTTGAAAATATGGAGACCGTGTGGAGCTTCGAAAATCCCTGCCGCCGTCTCCGAGATCTCGCGAGATCTCGCGAGATCTCGCAATCTACTGTAATCTAGATTATACCCCACAATGGTTCGGGTATGTACTGTTTAGTTGGAAGAGATGTAATGCCGATGCTTTCGATATTTGATGATCATTTTAACAATCGGTTTGTTTGTGTTTCACACTGAATGAAAAACGTCAAGGTAGAGCATGGCGATTGTGATATATGACAGGTTCGCCGATATGTTCTGCCTGAACGAAATTGGAATCAAAATGGCGGTGTGCGGAGTCATCCACCGTACCACAGTAATGACATCAGACGTAATCACATCACCCTGTCATGTGACCAGATCCTCAGCTCTGATTGGTATACGTTTGAGGGGACATACATACATACATACACACATACATATGGACGGACAAACACTGTTCTAAACAGCTTTGCCCTATGGGCTACGCCGTAAAACTCTTGTACACTGACCTTGAGGCTCGGTTTGCAAGCCACCATCTACAGAAGAAGAGAGACTTAATTATTCTTCTTTTGGGTCTTCGGAGTCCTGAGTCTTTTGGGTGCTCAGGGTATTTTGCATCCTCGGGATCTTTTGGGTCATCGGGGTCTTTAAGGGTCTTTGGGATATTTTGGGTGTTTGGGGTATTTTGGGTCTTTGGTGTATTTTGGGTCTTTGGGGTATTTTGTGTGTTTGGGTATTTTGGGTCTTCGGGGTCTTTTCGGTATTCTGGGTCTTTTTGGTCTTTGGGATTTTTTTGGTCTTCAGGATCTTTAAGGGTCTTTGGGATATTTTGGGTCTTTAATGGTCTTTTCAGTCTGTCGGGCCTTTTTGGTCTTCATTGTCTTTTGTGTTTTTAAGGGTCTTGTGGTCTTTTGGGTATTCTGGGTCTTCATATGTCTTTGGGGAAGTTTGGGTCTTCAGTGTCTTTTGTGTTTTTGTGGCCTTTTGGGTCTTCAGGGTCCTTGAGTCTTTTGGCTCCTTGGGGTCTTTGGATCTTTGGGGTCTTTAGGTCCTTGGGGTATTTTGGGTCCAATTTTTTGGGGTCCAAATATTATATTTGGGTCTTTAAGGTGTTTTAACCAGTGGACACATAGTCATGTTCAAAGATTGCCCATTAACACCCCACTCAAATCCCTCATACAGCGCCACTCAAAGCCTTTAAAAGCTAATGTTATGAAGGGGGCACATACATCACACAAATACACATATAGTCACGTGAAAAAGTAAGTACACCCCATGTAAAGTTTTGACTTTTTCAACATATTTCAACATCCAGCTATTTGATCTTCATTTCAACAATATTGATATATAAAGGTGATATAATATAACAAAATATCATGAAACATTTACATTATGTAGTCCATTGTATAATTTAAATAAAGATAAATGCAAATTTCGCATGTGGAAAAAGTAAGTACAGTACACCCTTATTTTTTTCTTTTTTTTTTGTATACAAGATCGAGGCTCGTGAAAGAGCGAACAGTAATCACACAGAAAGACAAACAGACACATAAAACAAATAACATTGGGAGCGGTAGACAAGATGGGGAGAGAGGGGGAAGGACACAAACACAACATTTGAGAGCAGGGACCGAGAGACATGGAGACATAGAGAGAACTGTGGGAGGGAGAGGGCTTTGGGGGTGAGGCATGGGAAGGGGGTGGGGGGGTGTTTGGCTCTAATAGGTGGTATTTCCCCTTTTGGCAGAAACAACCTCAAGTAAGAGTTTCTTATAACTGTCCACCAGTCTCTGACATCGACTGGGAGAAATTTTTGCCCACTCCTCCATGCAGAATTATTTCAGCTGTGCGATGTTTGAGGGGTTTCTTGCATGCACAGCTCGTTTCAAATCCCCCCACAACATCTCGATGGGATTTAGATTCGGGCTTTGACTTGGCTATTCAAGAACCCTCCATTTCTTTCTTTTCAGCCATTCCTTGGTGGATGTACTGGTATGTGTAGGGTCATTGTCATGTTGCAAGGTCCACCTTCGGTTGAGCTTCAACTTTCCGACAGATGGCCTCACATTATCCTCAAGCACCCTCTGGTACAATGAAAAATTCATAGTGGATTTTATGATGGTGAGCTGCCCAGGCCCTCATGCAGCGAAACTGCCCCAAACCATAATATTTCCACCACCATGCTTTGCAGTTGGTATCAGGTTCTTGTGGTCAAATGATGTCTTTGGTTTTTCGCCAAACATGTCTTCTGGTACTGTGGCCAAATAGCTCTACCTTTGACTCATCTGTCCAGAGCACATTGTTCCAGAAATGCTGGTCTTTGCCTAGATGTTCATTGGCAAACTTTAGTCTTGCCCTGATGTTCTTTCTGGACAGCAAAGGCTTCCTCCAGGCACACCTCCCATGTAGATGAAATTTGTGCAGCCTCTTTCTAATGGTAGTGTGGAAGTGTAACTCAGCGTAACTCATTGGTTGGAACTGGTAACGAACCAAGGTACGAGCAGGTGGTCGTAAGAATGTCAGGAATGCATCTCGCCCTGTCGAAGCTGGGAGTCCTGTTGTGTAGCTTTAGCACGACCCCGGGCTAACACACATTCCCAAGCCCGTACTATTGTCTTTCATCGGGATGCAAAGAGGATGAAGCAAATTCCCAGCAGGGAGGAGCGAGTTGGTGCCAGGAAGGCAAGCAGGATGACTAAGTAACATTTCTGCGGAGAAGGGATTACGATTTCAGCGCACAGAGGATTAACTGAAGTTTGCCCATATAAACAGAACAGACTTTGAGTCAAGATGACTTGCCATCAGAAGCCCTGCCCGATGGAATGAACGAGTACGGCGTTACGGAGAAACATCGGCTGAGAAAGAGGGACTATGCGGATAGAGTTATCTGGTCCATTGAGTTAACGGTAGTTATTAGTATTTGAATGAAGTGAACAACTAGTTAATAAAGTCATGACCTTTTGTAAAACCTGTTTCCGATTACTGGAGTCTTGAGTCCCAAACCACTGCCACGACAATTTGGCGAGCCAGATAGGGGTCAATTTGGACACAACATCTGAAAAGGTAAGTTATTCTTTGTTATTCTTGTCCAAAATATGATCTACGAACCTGCGTTTAGTTCTTGTACATACATGGTTGAGGAGGTGGTGTGGGGCTTCCCGCGATATAGGTAACATGCCGCGATATAGGTAACATAACGATAATCCGAGGAGTTTAACGTATTTTTGCGCTGTGTAAATAAATGCGCCAGTTCGACGCTGGTTATTAGAAGCCTTACCATGTACTTGGAGCAACATCGTGCCATGAGTGCACCATGAGACGATCTGCTCCCAAGTCTTGTAAGGCCGGTACATTTGTGTAGCACTTGGAATACAGATATTTTTTCTCTCATTCAAATTGGATGAAAATTGCATACCGACACTCCATCACTGTCCCTCATTGTCCCTCATGTTCATTCCGGCTACCTGTCTCTTGCTCCCGCTCCTTCTCCCTCCCTTTAGTTCCCATTGGCGGACGCTTTGCGAGGAGCAAAGCGTTTGTGTGAACCCTCAACCTCAACCTAAGTTGAAGTTGT